>NC_059374.1:581482-881482 GCF_019703515.2 Myxocyprinus asiaticus
CACAGACATTGGACAACAGATAATTGGAAAAGAGTGTTCTGGATCTTAACCACATTGAGCATTTGTGGGATCAGCTAGACTGTAAGGTGCGTGAGAAGTGCCCGACAAGACAGTCACATCTATGGCAAGTGCTACAGGAAGTGTGGGGTGAAATGTCACCTGAGTATCTGGACAAACTGACAGCTAGAATAACAAGAATCTGCAAAGCTGTCATTGCTGCACGTGGAGGATTTTTTGATGAGAACTCTTTGAAGTAGTTTAAGAAGTTCTGAAAATATTTTTCAAATTGTAATAGTAATTTTTCACTTTATTAATGTCCTGACTATACTTTGTGAACAGTTGAATGCCACTCTGGTGAATAAAAGTACCAATTTCTTTCCTTAAGAGCAAAATCTGTACATTATTCCAAACTTTTGGCCGCCAGTGTATGTCTATATTTTTAGAGCCTTCTAAAAATATTTCCAGCATAATGTCAGATTAAACTGTCAGCTTTAACTGCTTTTACTTAGCAGGACCTGTAAATCAGTAAAAAAAATAAAAGATTTAAACATCTGATCAGAAAATTAGAACATGTAAATGAACTTGAAGCAATCTGAAGCTCAGTTAAAACAGGAACTCCAGTCAAATAATTGGGAATTCTGCTCAAAACGTCACATTTGTGCTCTGATTAAAGGCAAGTATAATTGGCAGAAATGGTGTGCAGATTTTTCACACTTTCTCTTTTACTCTCTTTATTAACATGCATTGAAAATGCATCTTTTTCTCTACGTTTTGGCGTTCCGACCACACTGAGACAAAGTTTTTGACAACAAAAACTAAGCTTTTCAAAATGGATAAATTAGAAAACACAGTCTTCGCGTTGTAGTGCAGACGGGGAAGACGGAGATATCTGAAAACGATGAGGTATTTGCTGTTATTTGACGTAGTCATGTGATCCATTCAACGCAAAACTTTAAACTTCTTTCAACACATTGCAAGCACACTGTTGTATAGGATTGATATATATGTTCATTTTGGCATCATGAAGCAGTATTCACAACACATTTCACTTCCATAATGTGTGATGTTTCCTGGTAAATCGGAAAGATTATAACTGCAGGACTTTATTTCCTCAGGATTTGAGTGGCAGAAACATGTGATTCCTGTGATTAATGTTATTTTTCCCAGCCCTACGGCCTTGATTACATCAGCAGAAAGGAAGTTGTTAAAGATGCAGAGAACATTATTACATCTTGATGAAAGATAAAAAAAAAAAAACAAGCATTTTGTATTTATAGTAATCGCCTCCAATAAAACAGTTGTCAAAGTACATGGGGTCAATTTGACAATAATGATCTTTATTGTTTTTTTCTTCAGAGCTGATAGACATGGACTCTAAACGAGTTCCTAAGGAGAAGTTGTGTTGTGTGACGCACTGCAGTAAACACATTCTGACGGCAGTTCAGGGCAGTAAGAAAGCGGCGGCATCGGCAGATGATTTCCTGCCCACTCTGGTTTATATCATCCTGAAGGCCAATCCGCCGCGCTTACACTCCAACATTCAGTACATCACACGCTTCTGCAACCCCAACCGCCTCATGAGCGGAGAGGACGGATATTACTTCACTAACCTGGTGAGAATTCACCCTTCACCATCAACTCTCATCGTGTGCATTATTACCAAACAAATTAGGAAACTTTCAGATTATAAATGTCTGGATATGTGACCTGTATGAATTCCTGCACGTACTGTACATCAGAACATCTCAATTCTGATTATGGCAGCTTGACATACTCTTATTTTACAAACAACACATGAGCACATTGAGCTCATATTGTAAATGAAGTGCCACACCTCACCTGTCAATCAACCACTGCTCTAAACTGAGTTTAAACTTTGCCGGTTACTCAGTCACCTTTTTGCCTATGTATTTTTAATCGCTTTCCACTCTTAATTAATCTACAAACAAATTGAGAAAAACAAAAAGTTTATCCAGTCAGAATTTATTCCTTGATGCTTACAAGCGAAGTGTGACAGCTGTTTCACAAATTGCATGCCCGAAGCAGCACGTGAGTTTGAGCTCCTCCCACCTCAGGCCTTCAGAATTTCCACAGAATCCCTCAACAGTGCAAGTGAATGCGCATCTAATGTCAGATTGTCAGATTCATCAGCCAATCAGATTGATTTATTTGTTCTTGGTGGGTGTGATCTTTAGGCTATGTCCCGGTCGAGGCCTTCTAGCTGGCCTTGAGTGACGCAATCACGCTTTAAGTGATGTAATTTGAAAGTGAAGAGCGCGAGATCTTGCTGACGAGTCCACTGTCTTAACTGCTGGTATCGCCATTGAGAAAGAGATCCTTATGGATTTAAAAACACGAGATGTTCTGCATGACCGTGTGATTGCTTCATTTATTAAACAGGAAAGGAGGACTGATTTACACTTCAAGTAAATTGGTAAGTGCTTTTTGCATTGTTATAGCAACACCAGGAGTTTTCTAAGTGTAAATTAGGCTGCTTGATCAAGTTATGAAAAGTAGTGCTGCATTCCATTCAACTCGGAAAGTCAGATTTTACAACTTCCTGCTAGGAAAAGTGCAATGGAATGCATCTTGAAGTCAGAATTACAACTGGTAGGCTCATGCAGAAATTCTCAACTCCGATTTTGGCGAGATGCAGGGACATGATGTCACACAAACATGTGGACACTCAGGGAGATATACAAAGTAAGTGATAAACATTCACTTTATTAAGTAATATCGATAAATGAGTTCGTTTCCACATTACAGGATATTAAAGCTTGTTTAACAAACACCTGCAGAAACAGGTGTATAAAACCTTACAATCTCTTTTGATAATCGTACACCTGAAGCACAAATGCTAGCAGTGCAGCATTGTTTATAAGTTGGGTTGCTAGGAGACATCTCTAATGAGAGTCAAACCCCTGCTAAGCTAACGGGAGCGTTGCAGTTCCGAATGTCGGTGAATGGAATGCATTTATGGTCGGAGATATCAAGTAGGAATATCCCACATCCAACTTGAATGGAACACAGCATAACCGTGTACCCTGATGAAACGAAATTTATTGCAAGCAACATTTAAATCGCAAATATTGTTTTTTTTTTCCAGGTATTATAGACCTCCTTGATAGATTCATATGAAAAATTATGATTTTTGAATGTCTGTTCGGGAGACGTTCATTTCACAAACAGTCAAATTAGGCTTGCTTGAGCATTAAGTGTCGTTTCAAGTTCTGGCTTTCGTGTGTGGACGTGTTTTTAAAATGTCAGTTGGTATTATTAGTTAGCTGCGACATAATGTATGATGCCCAAAGTCATAGGGTGTCACAAAGTCATTGTGAAACTGTGTTTTGGCAAGTCGTTTAGGACATCTACTTTGTGCATGACATGAGTAATTTTCCAACAATTGTTTACAGACAGATTGTTTCACTTTTATTTGACTATATCACAATTCCAGTGGGTCAGAAGTTTACATACACTAAGTTAACTGTGCCTTTAAGCAGCTTGAAAAATTCCAGAAAATGATGTCAAGCCTTTAGGCAATTAGCCAATTAGCTTCTGATTGGAGGTGTACTGAATTGGAGGTGTACCTGTGGATGTATTTTAAGGCCTACCTTTAAACTCAGTGCCTCTTTGCTTGACATCATGGGAAAATCACAAGAAATCAGCCAAGACCTCAGAAAAAATTTGTGGACCGCCACAAATCTGGTTCATCATACCACTCAGGAAGGAGACGCATTCTGTCTCCTAGAGATGAACGTAGTTTGGTGCGAAAAGACAAAATCAATATCGGAACAACAGCAAAGGACCTTGTGAAGATGCTGGAGGAAACAGGTAGACAAGTATCTATATCCACAGTAAAACGAGTCCTATATCGACATAACCTGAAAGGCTGCTCAGCAAGGAAGAAGCCACTGCTCCAAAACCGCCATAAAAAAGCCAGACTGCAGTTTGCAAGTGCACATGGGGACAAAGATCTTACTTTTTGGAGGAATGTCCTCTGGTCTAATAAAACAAAAATTGAACCGTTTGGCCATAATGACCATCTTTATGTTTGGAGGAAAAAGGGTGAGGCTTGCAAGTCGAAGAACACCATCCCAACCGTGAAGCATGGGGGTGGCAGCATCATGTTGTGGGGGTGCTTTGGTGCAGGAGGGACTGGTGCACTTCACAAAACAGATGGCATCATGAGGAAGGAAAATTATGTGGATATATTGAAGCAACATCTCAAGACATCAGTCAGGAAGTTAAAGCTCGGTCACAAATGGGTCTTCCAAATGGACAATGACCCCAAGCATACCTCCAAAGTTGTGGCAAAATGGCTTAAGGACAACAAAGTCAAGGTATTGGAGTGGACATCACAAAGCCCTGACCTCAGTCCGATAGAAAATATGTGGGCAGAACTGAAAAAGGTCAGAAGTATATATATGTTTCAAAAACAACAGTGTAAATGTCAAATTGACCAGAACTAAAGTTGACCAAATGTGTCTCCATATTTGGGCATTAAAATGTGATTGAAATTTGAAGTGCATAATAATCGTGGTTAGATCAAATAACCACGATCAGACGATCGTTTAATAATTGCAACAGGCATACTTATGACTTTCTTTTTCCTGTGGAACACAAAGATAAATATTTTGATGGAGATATGAGGTGTTTTTGTCCATAGAATGCAAGTCAATGGGGTACAACATTTTTAAGCTCTAAAAAGCACATAAAGGTAGCATAAAACTCCAGTGGTTTAAGCCATGTCTTCTGAAGAGATACGATTGGTTTTGGGTGAGAACAAAGCAAAATATATCTCCTTTTTCACCATAAGTCTTGACATCTCATGATCTACAGTCTCGTGATCACGCTTGATGAAAGAGTACAAATAATGTCATTTGAGTTTGAGACGACATGAGGATGAGTAAATGATGAGAGAATTAAAATTTTGGGGTGAACTATCTTTTTAAGTTATTCAAAAATACTTTAAAATTCAGTTCACACAAAACAATTACTTCACAACACCTCTTTTAATTTCTGAATTTCTGGAGCTTTAAGTCAAAAATGTCAAGTTGTGTAACCGTACTGAGACTGTAAAAAAGAGTCAAAGTCTTAATAAAAACCCAAATCTTTGAAAAAAAGAAATGTTGGCATGAATAGTACACAATAATCTTTTATTAATATAAAAAAAACAGTCAAACAATTATGTTTTAAAATACAGATAATATTTGACAAACTTGTGTCCACCAAATCAAAGTCATGTGGTGAGGCTCATTTTGTTCAGGTAATTTGGTGTAACCCTGAGAAAATGTCTTGATCTTCTTGACTCAAAAATGCATAATATCTGTAAAAACAAATGTACTGTGAAAATATTCTTGAAAACTAACATTAACGATTATGTTATGTACACATGTATGCAATGTGCTATAAAAGTGTTTTACATCCTTTTACTTTACGACATTTTTAGGCCTCGTCCACACTAATGTTTTGTTTGAAAATGCATCTTTTTCTCTTCGTTTCGGCGTTCCGTCCACACTGAGACAACGTTTTTGACAGCAAAAACTGAGCTTTTCGAAGTGGATAAATTAGAAAATGCCGTCTTCGCGTTGTAGTGTAGACGGGGAAGACGGAGATACACTATATTGCCAAAAGTATTCGCTCACCCATCCAAATAATTGAATTCAGGTGTTCCAATCACTTCCATGGCCACAGGTGTATAAAATGAAGCACCTAGGCATGCAGACTGCTTCTACAAACATTTGTGAAAGAATGGGCCGCTCTCAGGAGCTCAGTGAATTCCAGCGTGGTACTGTGATAGGATGCCACCTGTGCAACAAGTCCAGTCGTGAAATTTCCTCGCTACTAAATATTCCACAGTCAACTGTCAGTGGTATTATAACAAAGTGGAAGTGATTGGGAATGACAGCAACTCAGCCACGAAGTGGTAGGCCATGTAAAATGACAGCGGGTCAGCGGATGCTGAGGCGCATAGTGCGCAGAGGTCGCCAACTTTCTGCAGAGTCAATCGCTACAGACCTCCAAAGTTCATGTGGCCTTCAGAGTAGCTCAAGAACAGTGCGTAGAGAGCTTCATGGAATGGGTTTCCATGGCCGAGCAGCTGCATCCAAGCCATACATCACCAAGTGCAATGCAAAGCGTCGGATGCAGTGGTGTAAAGCACGCCGCCACTGGACTCTAGAGCAGTGGAGATGCGTTCTCTGGAGTGACGAATCAGGCTTCTCCATCTGGCAATCTGATGGACGAGTCTGGGTTTGGCGGTTGCCAGGAGAACGGTACTTGTCTGACTGCATTGTGCCAGCTGTGAAGTTTGGTGGAGGGGGGATTATGGTGTGGGGTTGTTTTTCAGGAGCTGGGCTTGGCCCCTTAGTTCCAGTGAAAGGAACTCTGAATGCTTCAGCATACCAAGAGATTTTGGACAATTCCATGCTCCCAACTTTGTGGGAACAGTTTGGGGATGGCCCCTTCCTGTTCCAACATGACTGCGCACCAGTGCACAAAGCAAGGTCCATAAAGACATGGATGAGCGAGTTTGGTGTGGAAGAACTTGACTGGCCTGCACAGAGTCCTGACCTCAACCCGATAGAGCACCTTTGGGATGAATTAGAGCGAAGACTGCGAGCCAGGCCTTCTCGTCCAACATCAGTGTCTGACCTCACAAATGTGCTTCTGGAAGAATGGTCAAAAATTCCCATAAACACACTCCTAAACCTTGTGGAAAGCCTTCCCAGAAGAGTTGAAGCTGTTATAGCTGCAAAGGGTGGGCCAACATCATATTAAACACTATGGATTAAGAATGGGATGTCACTTAAGTTCATATGCGTCTAAAGGCAGATGAGCAAATACTTTTGGCAATATAGTGTATCTGAAAACGATGAGGTATTTGATGTCATGTGATGCAGTCATGTGATCCATTCAACCAAAACAGTAAAGTCGTGGCCCGTGTTGTGGTGTCGTTATTGTTCCTGTTATTCACTTTGAGAGCGTTATTAAAGATAAATGTTACTTTGTACAACCTTCACATTGCATTCCTTGATAGGCGATGCAAAGTTTACTCTAAATTGCTTTGAAACACGAGGACAGTTGTGTTTTAGCCAGTACATGGAATGATGATTTTTCACATGTGCAGTAAGGGGATGTCATGGAAACTCTAAATACTGACCCAAGTAAACCTAACTCCCAAAATTACCTGACTAACCTGCTGGTCTCTTAGTTTCCCAGCCCGCTGGTACCATTTCTTCAGCGCATTATAACTCAAGAGTCCACTGAGAGGTTGGCAGCGTCCTGCCCACACACAGTACTCACTCATACTATTACATGGTCTCTCCTGATACTTGTTCACTTTATTCTGATTGGATATAAGTTAGTTAGAATTAGCTAATCATCTTGGCAAGATATCAACATTATGAAATATAGTTATTAAAAGAGAGTATGATGAAAATTCCAGTCATTGTTAGCTGCATATTCCAGTACATAGAGTTCAACAATGTCAGGTTCACATTTTCAGTTCCCCTTAAAATATTCCACGTGCACTGACCGTTCATTTGCTCCCCTTCTCAACTACCTTTCATATTTAGCCCCAAATTTGCAATCACAGGGATGTAAGAGTTTTCGTACGTTTCATTGTGGATGAGCAACTTTTGGAAAACATTTGATAAAGGCAGTGTGGACGGAGAGAGTGCTTCGAAAAGCAAAACACCGTTTCAAAAGTATCCGGATTCATTTGGACAAAGCCTTAAAGTCATTAAATCAGTTTTTGTGTAGAAAATGCTATAAATGTTTTTCATAAAATTATGAAAACAAATTGACACGTGATTTAAACTACATTTTTTTAGATATTTCTCATATTGCTGTTTCACCTCGGACCACCTTATTTGTCAGTGACCCAAATTAACCTAAATTGGATTTTCTTAAAAAAAGAAAAGAAGACATACGTTTAATGATCTGTTAAGTATTATAGATAGTAATAATGTTTTTTTTTTTAATTTATTTTTTTATGTTTTAATAGGGATGTCAAAATTAACACATCAACTCATGTGATTAATTACATTTGTTTAATGTTGTTATTTTTTTAAACACAACATTTCATTCTGTTCAGTGTCATTTCTAAAAACTGATCAGAGCACTCAGCGCATGTATCACACACACACACACACACACACACACACACACACACACACACACACACACACACACACAGTCTCTCTTTATGGCTTATTTATAAATGTCAGTTTGATTGACAGCCTTAGTTCTTAATGAAAGTTATTATTATGAGTTTCTTAGAAAATCAAACTTTTGTTTGTCTGTCTGTCTCTCTGTCATTCTGTATAACTTTCAAACTTCTAGTATTTTTAAGATGTTCTAAGCTTTTTTTAAGGTAAACGTCTTCTAGTTGATCTTTTACAAGTTAAAGTTCTGAATGACAGTGATGTGTCCATTGAAAACTGTGTTGTTCTGCAGAAGCTTCTAGACTGATGTGTGTGTGTTGGATGTTGTTGCTCTGTTGCAGTGTTGTGCTGTGGCCTTCATCGAGAAGCTGGACGCGCAGTCTCTGAATCTCAGTCCAGAAGACTTTGAGCGCTACATGTCTGGTGCGGGGTCACCTGAGACAGCGTTGGGCCCCGGGGCCACTTCTTCCACCCACTCCTCACAGAATTGTTCATCTGTCCCTCAGAGGTCAGGACGAGAGCGAGCGCTGGAGTCTGACCTCATCGAGTGGAGAGACGGTCATGAACACTCTGTGTTGGGTCTTCTGGACAGAGCAGCTGCTCACACAAACACCTCCAGCAGCTTCTCCATTGACTCAGAGAACATTGGTGGAGATCAGCTGCCTCCTCCACTACAGCCACAGAAGTTCACCGGATAGATCTCGTCTTCACTCAACAATTCTGCTTTCTGCAGGTGATTCTGGGTCATGATGCTCTCAATTCAAACAAGGTTTTTTTTTTATCTATAGAGCTGCAACAATGACTAAAGTATTTGAATCTGAAATTTGTGCCATCTTGTGCCGCACAGGTCTGTTTGGTCACCGCCTCTGACCTAGTTTCTTTACAATCTGAATTTCTGAGATCTGAATGTGAGAGACTTGTATTTTGAGTTCTGAATTTCTTCTTAAACTGTAATTATATAAAATGAATTTTTACAGCTCATTCCACCTCTAAAAGAAAACAAAAACTGCTCTTTAATAAAACAAATTGATAAAACGCACTTTAAAAAATCTTTCGTTTTGTTAAATGTCATATGTAATGTTCAAATGAACGCATTTCAGATGAGATAAGTCATTGTTGTAGTTTCATATTAATGGTCATCACCTCTCGGTCTAACTTAGACAACTTATCCGCCTGTTTTTAATGAAGTTTGTAATAAAGGTGTGTCAGGAGATCGTTCATGTGATCAGAAAGAATATAAGGGTGAATCTCACAAAACCTGTCAAGAATATATCTAGCTCATATTTTACCTTAAAATCAAAAGAAGGAAAGAAAATTAAGCCTGTTTTTAGGACCATTAAGATAAAGTTGTAACATATTAACACATTTTCCAAATTCCATTACTCTAATAAATTTGTATAAATATACAGTACTGTGCAAAAGTTTTAGGTACATAAGAAGTTTCACAAAAACATTTGTCTTAAGATGGTTATTTATATCTTCAGCTTTAGTGTGTCGATAGGAAATATAAATGTTAGACTCCCAAACATTACTTTTGCAAATAGAAAAGATTAGAATAGAAGAACAGGGAGCCCTGCAACAGATGTCATTGCCCCCACAGACCCCCTACTGAACATCGTGTCAGTCTGAGATTACATAAAGAGACAGAAGCAATTGAGACACTAAATAGATAGAAGAACAGGGAGCCCTGCAACAGATGTCACGGCCCCCACAGACCCCCCACTGAACATCGTGTCAGTCTGAGATTACATAAAGAGACAGAAGCAATTGAGACAGACTAAATAGATAGAAGAACTGTGGTGAATTCTCCAAGAATCTTAGAACATCCTATCTGCCAACAACCTAGAAAAACTGTGTCCAGGTGTACCTAGGAGAATTGGGGCTGTTTTAAAGGCAAAGGTGGCCACACCAAATATTGATTTAGCTTTTTTATGTTTACTGGACTTTGAATGACATTAAGTGATAAATGAAAACTATTTATGGCATTATTTTTGAAGACATCCTCACTATGCAACATTTTTCACAAGTGCCTAAAACTTTTGCACAGTACTGTATATGTAAAATATCTGGACACATTACAGTAATAAGACTTTGGGTGGGAAATACTGTATGTTTGTCATGAAAATAATGTCACAAAACAAAACATTGAAATTATCCTAAATATAGGCTTAAGTTTCTTTTAAAAATAGTATAATTTCTTATTTTT
Organism: Myxocyprinus asiaticus; assembly: GCF_019703515.2. NCBI lineage: Eukaryota > Metazoa > Chordata > Actinopteri > Cypriniformes > Catostomidae > Myxocyprinus > Myxocyprinus asiaticus. The sequence continues at coordinate 591,857 of NC_059374.1, forward strand.
TCTTTGGAATTTGGGGTGAAATATGACCTAGACATGTTTTCGTGAGATTCGTCCATTTTATATAGTCTATTTCTCTTGATTTTCTGTTTCTAATTTATTTTTGTAACTGGACAATAAGAGTGTGCTACATGCTGGTTATTGCTGGTTATCATAAATATCATTTTTCTTTTGCATTTTGTGTTTTCTGCTTTAAGCAAGTCGCTGGAATACATAATTTATTGGAACATATAAATTATTAAGAGTATATATGGGAGTTGCATCTCCCATGAGTCAATAATAGTGTACTGACATTAATGGTAATTTGAATTGAAAACATGGATGTTGAATACAGATAACTGATGTGGCAGTGTAGTTTTATTTTGGTTATTGTTAAAGCATTTATGAAAGCATGCGGACATGAAGTGTAATGAAACAGTCCCTGCTGTGCTTTAACAGATAACTGTTTAATAGCAAGTGTATTTAATGAAGAAGAAGTCTAAAATATTTATTTAGTGTTTAACTTACAAAAAATACTGTTACAGTGTGAAATGATTCAGTTTTAATAAAAAGTAAAGAGTTATTTATTTTAAACATGCTTTTTTCTTTTTCTTGTATGCAAAATCTTACAACTATTACTTTTGCATTAAAGTTACAATTTTGTTGTTGTATGTAAATTTCGTCATGGGCCGTTTGTGACTGTCATTTAGTTATCCAAGTAATCCTGGTATGAAGCCATAAATGCAATTTAAAAAATGAGAAATAAAATAATCGTATGAAAGAATAGAAATTCTTTATTAATTCTCTAAAAACATTTGCAAATATGATCTCTCCTTTTTACTTTGAATGCATTGTTCTTTTATCAGTCTTTTTCCATTCATATCAGGTTTTTAACTCATAAGTGCTGGAAAAATGAAGGAGTGTTTGTGTTAATATTGGAAGCATGATATAATGTCAGTTTAATTGGAATAGAGCTTTTCACAAAATGCATCATTTCGAAGCAGCTTAATGTTTTTAAGCCCCCGGTGAACAAGCCAAAGGCGACTGTGGCAAGGATAAACTCCAAGATATTAGTCTTGGCAGTCTGGACAGTCCTCTGGATTCTGCTCTTCTTTGTGTTCACTATGACCTGCTCCTTTCCTTGGGACTCTTCTGCTTCTGGATGTAAGCGCTGCATTCAGACTAGAACAGCGTGTTTCTCCACTGAAAAATACAGAAGTGATATGATAGGTGTGAGTGAGAAACAGATCAATATTTAAGTCCTTTTTTACCATAAATTCTCCCTGCCCAGTAGGTGGCGATATGCATGAAGAATGCGAATCGAGAAATACAAAAGAAAAATATGAAAGTGGAGAATTATAGTAAAAAAGGACTTATATTTGATCTGTTTCTAACCCACACCTACAGTATCATATCTCTTCTGAAGATTAAACCACTGGAGTCCTATGGATTATTTTATGCTGTCTTTATGTGATTTATTGAGCTTCAAAATTTTGGTACCCATTCACTTGCATTTTATGGCTTTATTCTAAAAATCTTGATTTGTGTTCTGCAAAGGAAAGAAAGACATACGCATCTGGGGTGGCATGAGGACGAGTAAATGATGAGAGAACTTTATTTTTGGGTGAACTGTCCCTTTAAACATATGTGTGTAGACATGGTCTCTGCTTTTGTTCTCTAAGACACAGTTCTACACTGCTTCTTATCCTACTTCATTGATAGGAAGCAGTTTTTTACCTGTCAAGTCCTTCATGTCTCGTGTTAAGCTTGGTGTCCCCCAAGGCTCAGTTTTAGGCCCTCTCCTCTTTTGTAGTTGTTATGCTTCTGGTGGGATATCATAGACATCATTTCAGTTTCAGTTGCACTGCTGAAGACCCCCAACATTTTCTCAAGCTTAATTCAGAAAAAAGAAATCAGGTTTTATTAGTTTGTTCTAAAGCTTTAATTTCTAGACAGTCCAACATTATGGTAGATTATCAAGCCCTTGCATACTTCATTAATATGTTATATGCCATACTTTATACACTTTATTGGTTACCAGTTACGTACTACATATTAGATCCTTTTTCAACTTTCAAATCACTTCATAATTTTGCTCCCTAGTACTCATCTAAGTTCCACCCTTCAGTCTAAATTTAGAGAGGGGAAGTAAAAGGAGGTTTTTGTTCCCGTTTGAGGATATGAAGGCACAGAACATCAGAACACAGCAGAAAAACCATGGAGCTGATACACTACTGCTTAATCGGTGAGTAAATCTCATCCATGGTTAATACACCTTTGATTTGTCACTTTGTAAGGTTGGTATTTATACTGGATAAAAATACACTTTGATGTTTTAAGTAAATATTCTATAGCATGAATGTACATTCAGTGACTAGATTAAAGGAATAAGTCACTCTTGTATTTAAAAAGATTGATTTAAATAATGTGAATTTAAAAGGGGTCAGGTTTTATTGGGTCATGTTTATTGTTTGCAATATCCAAATAGGAAAAAAAAAAAAAAATAATTAAAAGTACAAATAAATGTAATTGTTTCGTGAAGCAGTTATTGAAGTTTGCTATTACAGTTGTTGTTGTGATATACACAGTGTTGTGAGGGTTACTTTTGAAATGTATTCCACTACAGATTACAGAATACTTGCTGTAAAATGTAATTTGTAACGTATTCCGTTAGATTACTCAAGATCAGTAATGTATTCTAAATACTTTGGATTACTTCTTCAGCACTGGTTGATTTTTTCACTTAGCGTAAAGCTGTCAATTTACACAAGGTTTATTTCTATTTCTTCTGCTCCAAACTTACTTCAAACTTACTTCTCTGTCTGCTCGTATGAATGTAACACATCATAAGAAAGTGTTTCACCGCTGTTCAAATGCACTTTGGATCGCATCATTTATATGTATAAAAGTTTTCCATCTGAAAGGACTAAATATTAAATGAAACAAATGACAATAAAATGCAAAGTAATCTCTTCAGTAATCTAAATACTTCTTGAATGTAACTGTATTCTAATTACCAATGATTTAAATTGTAACTGTAGTGGAATACAGTTACTTATATTTTGTATTTTAAGTGCGTAATCCCGTTACATGTATTCCGTTACTCCCCAACCCTGCAGATAGATAGATATTTTTCTTTTCCAAGCTAATTTGTTTAATTTTGCTTTTCTGTTTCAGCACTTGTAACTCTGGCAAATGCACAATTTGAAGGTATACCACAGAGCTAAACTGCTTTGTGAAATGATTTTCTCACCAAGAATGTATTAATAACATTAGAGAAAAAGGAATAAACAGCTGAGTTTTTATGAAAACTCTTTTGTAGCGTATACTGTGTGTCTAAGTAAAGGCTCAATTATTACACCATGATGTTAATTTTAGGAAAAACAGAACTTCCTTTTTCACATGAAATCAAACTCTCAACTTTTAAAATGGTCTCTTTAAATTAAAATTTTTAAAACATTTAAAATGTGTTTTGATGCAAAAAACTAATTCCACCCTCGCTCAGAGCCCACAGCAGCCCCAGTGCTGGCCAACATCACACTGAGTAAAGGTGATATCCAGGTGTTCTCAGGTGAAGATCTGATGACCACCTGCAGCGTGCCTGAAGACCGCTCATCCTCCTGGAGATACAAGTGGTTTCGGGATGGAGCTGAAATAGGTTTGGATGGTTTCCGAGAGATTCGTATTGAGCTCAGTGGAGAATACAGCTGTCAGGCAGAGAAGGACACAGAGAAACGGCCATTTGTTTTGAGAACTCTTCCCAGCCTTCCCCTCAACCTGCGTGTGGATCGTAAGATTTTCAACTCGTTTATACAAATACATTTAACTTTGATGTTTTGTAATAGTGTTTTCTCTGAATGTAGTACAGTTACAGTACATGTACATCGTCATACCTTCAATATCATTATATCAGCTAAGAAATATCTCTTATTTCAATTCAAACAAGAATGAAACATTTATATAACAAAATGTTGTTTTTTAAAGTAATAGTTTCCCAAAAATGAAATCTTGTCACTTATTCACCCTTTTAACAAAGACAGCTGCAGTGGAGGGGAATATGAAAAATTGTCTGGCTTCAAAAGACTTGAAATATAGTGGACAACTTTGATAGTTTTATGGTGCATATTTTGTCTGTTTTGGACAGCCCTTGTGTCACTGTATGATTTCATTGTATGTAAAAGAGCAGCATAAATATTCTGAGAAACACCTCTTTTTGTGTTCTGCATAAAAAAGAAAGTCATATGGGTTTGGAATGACATAAGGATAATTAAATAATTACAGAGACACAGAGGCTATGTCCACATTAATCTGGATACATTTGAAAATGGTGTTTTCATTTTCGAAATGCTCTCTGTCCACACTGCCTTTTTCAAGCGTTTTCCACAAGTTGCTTATCCACACTAAAATGTACCGAGAGTTCATGGCAAATTCACCACAGCTTTGCAGCGAATTTACGGCAAATTGTCCATTGTTTCCAAAGGTTTGCCGGAGGTTCATCACTACCGGTGATGAGCTGCAAACTTCTGGCAAACAATTGTGGCAAATCAAAAACTCATTTGCATGTGAAAGTAACAAGTGGCAAGTTTGCAGCTAGTTTAGATTTTTTGTACCGCGCATGAAAAAAATCGGCATTCCTTACACGAGCTGAAATGCAGTTGTCCTCGTGTTTCGTCACCGGACAGCAATTTAGAGTAAACTTTGCATCGCCTTTGTACAACCTTCACATTGCATTCCTTCAAAGTATCATTTATCTTTAAAAGTATCATTGTTTTCAGATACACTACAAGGCAAAGACCACTTGGGAGAGCGTTTTCAAAGCTCAGTATTTGCTCATCAACATGTTAAACAAAAACGTATTAGTGTGGACGTGGCCTGAGCTGGAGCACATTCATTACACACAGCAGGGCACAGCAGCACACTTCACATCTAATGTACTTATAAACTTGTTAAATGGTCCATTCTCTTTCTCTTGCAGGTGGATGGGTGCTTTTACAGACACCAGCTACACCTGCAATTATTGACGATACAGTGATACTGATGTGTCGCATTAGAAACAATCCCGTGGCAAGAGAGGTTTGCTTCTATAAGGATGCGTCTGAGATTCAGTGTCACAAAAGTAAACTGTTGATTCTGACTAATGTAATGCTTGAAGATGGAGGTATTTACTGGTGCAGGGCATCATGGATGCAGGGTAATGAATTACACTCGGCTCAGTCTGTTCCCACTCCTGTGACTGTACTAGGTAAGACCTGGACACTGTGGAATATTGTGAAAATAACTGATCCTTTGCTAAGCCTCACCAACTTTGGTTTCTGTTGCTCAGTTATCAAGATCACAGAACATCTTTCGATTCTTATGATTTTCTGAAAAATCAATGTGGGATGGCCTGAAACGTGTCACTGCAAAAAAAAATTATGTAATTGTTATATTTAGTGGCAGACTGACATATCACCAAAGCTGATAAATTGGCCAATATTTTTTAGTTTTAAGTTGGACTGGGTAATGCTATTTATTCATTTGAATGATCTTGATATCGATTATTAAATTCTAAGACTGATCTTTTACTCTATGCGCAACCCTCCACTACAATGAGAGGAAATCACTCGCATTTGCAACCAAATTTCACGCTTTGCGACTAAAAATGTCTGTATTTGGCAACTGGCTGGTAAATGTGTAGATGTCACTCAGCAGTGATTGAGTAGTTTATTGGCGAAGAAGTTCAGCAGTGAGATCCTTTCACTGCGTGTTGAGAGTAAAAGTTGTTCTATGTAATGTGTGTCCAAGACGAGATCCACTCAATCCATTTGTCATTGAAAAATATCTCTTTTAATATCCTTTCTGTTCTTTATAGTCAGTTGTTGATTTAAAACAACAAAAAATAAACATTTAATTCTAATCACTTATAGCATGGATGAGATAAAGCCATTCGAGTCCTCTCCCGTTAACATGCACTCATCTACAGATGTTCTTTATAGAAATGCAGGTATTTAGCACGTGTTCAACAAACCAATGTAAATACTCGTAAATAGTACAAATTATGCATGTAACCAATAAACATCTAATATAATATATGCAATATAATATGATATTTATTGACTGAATACATGGATATGTTCATTTTTAAAAAGCTAAAATGTGACCAAAATGATGAAAAGTTCAAATATCAAAAGTAATTTAATGTCCCCTGTATAATTAACAGCATAGTTGGAAGTAATGTTTTTAATACAGTTTGCAAACAAAATTTACATTATAACTTAAATATATCTACTGTATACGAATCGAAATCGAAATCTGAATCAAATCGAGAGCTTGTGAATCTGCATTGAATCAGGAAATCTGTATCAGTACCCAGCCCTATTTTTAAGTTATTAGCATCGGCCGAAAAAATGTAGTGTTTGACCAGTTCGTTTTGCAAACTACAATGGCGCTAAGCATCGCCTGCTTGTGTGTGAAAGAGAAACCGGAGACATGTAAATGACCAATCACAGACTGTTTTGTTGTTATGTGCCATTGTGTTAGCACAATAATATACCGGCATGCAACAATGTCTCATTTAAACCGTAGTGTAGTAATCAATCTCAGCAGATGGTCTAATGATAAAAGGCAAAAAGTATTAAAACTTATATAATTTACTCTCTTCAAATATGTAGATTGTGAAATAAATATTCAGACCTCACAAACAAATTCTTCTTGTAAAGCATGTATTCCCGTGAAGCACGTATTACATCAGTTCCTCTGACTCATGAATATTATTAAGGCAAACACTTATCACAGTCAACTAAAAGGGAAAAGCCTCATTTGATTTGCTATTTCAATTGATAACACTAGTGTAAATTAAACCGTTCCTAACGTCTCTACAACATAACTTCATAACTTCATTCCTCCAAACACACAGAACTTACACTGATCATCCCCAACATTAAAACCACTGACAGGTGAAGTGAATAACATTGATTATCTCATTACAATGGCACCTGTCAAGGGGTGAGATATATTAGACAGCAAGTGAACAGTTAGTTCTTGAATTTCATGTGTTGAAAGCAGGAAAAATGAGCCAGCGTAAGGATCTGAGCGACTTTGACAAGGGCCAAATTGTGATGGCTAGACGACTGAGTCAGAGTATCTCTAAAACGGCAGGTCTTGTGGGGTGTTCCCTTTATGCAGTGGTTAGTTGCTACCAAAAGTGGTCCAAGGAAGGACAACCGGTGAACCGGCGACAGGGTCATGGGTGCCCAAGGCTCATTGATGCGAGTGGGGATTGAAGGCTAGCCCGTCTGGTCTGATCCCACAGAAAAGCTACTGTAGCACAAATTGTTGAAAAACTTTAATGCTGGTCATGATAGAAAGGTGTCAGGACACACAGTGCATCGCAGCTTGCTGCATATGGGGCTGCATAGCTGCAGACCAGTCAGAGTGCCCATGCTGACCCCTGTCCACCACCAAAAGCACCTACAATGGGCACATGAGCGTCAGAACTGGACAATGGAGCAATGGAAGAAGGTGGCCTGGTCTGATGAATCACATTTTCTTTTAGATCATGTGGATGGCGGGGTGGGTGTGCGTTGTTTACCTGAGGAAGAGATGGCAGCAGGATGCACCATGGGAAGAAGGCAGGCTGGCGGAGCGAGTGTGATGCTCTGGACAATGTTCTGCTGGGAAACCTTTGTATCCTGGCATTCATGTGAATGTTACTTTGACACGTACCACCTACCTAAAGATTGTTGCAGACCACGTACACCCCTTCATGGCAGCGGTATTCCCTGATGGCAGTGGCCTCTTTCAGCAGGATAATGCGCCCTGCCACACTGTACACATTGTTCAGGAATGGTTTGAGGAACATGACAAAGAGTTCAAGATGTTGACTTGGCCTCCAAATTCCCCAGATCTCAATCCAATTGAGCATCTATGGGATGTGCTGGACCAACAAGTCTGATCCATAGAGGCCCCACCTCGCAACTTACAGGACTTGAAGGATCTGCTGCTAACGTCTTGGTGCCAGATACCACAGGACACCTTCAGAGGTCTTGTAGAGTCCTTGCCTCGACAGGTCAGAGCTGTTTTGGCAGCACGAGGGGGACCTGCACGATATTAGGCAGGTGGATTTAATGTTGTGGCTGATCGGTGTATAATAGACTTGCATTTGAAAAGAGCAAAAGCTTGTTTAAATACATGACAGATGGCAACAATTGCTAAGGTAGGATTGGTCTGTAACATTTTAAGACGGAGTTTAGCAAAGGGTCAGTTTAGGTTAACTGGCAGCACAAAAAGGCTGTGTCAATTTACACTGCCACGGTGCAACATTAACCATGTATCAAATGTTCCAGATAAGTTGAATACACCACAGTTGGCGATTGTTTCTGGTCAGATCGTTCTTGGGCAGGAAGTGCATTTAAGATGTAACACCCAGCTGAACGTTAAAGGGGAAGGCCTTCATATTGAATACTACTACATGAAAAACAACAGCTGGCTGGCACCTTCCTCCTCCTCCAATACATACACCATCAGAAATGTACAACACCAGGATGCAGGGACATACACCTGCAAAGCCAAAGTAAGAATTCTGGATGTGGAGAGGTGGAGCAACAGTCTGGAACTGAAGGTCCATTAACCTGCGCTCCGAGTGGACCTGATGACGTAAGAGCCTCACATACTGAATTAGCACTGTGTTTCAAACCCTAGTGAGCTGCCTAGCTGTTGTCTTCTAAGGCATTGTCCTTAGTGATATGAAACCTTACAAGTGACTGATGTGGAACACTTTTCAGCAACTTACAAATAGCGCTGCTCACGTGATGCACACAGTCAGCACACCTCATGACTGATTCCAATAGAGAATGAAGTTAACATGTTGCTAATCTAACAATGTGATACTCTGCCATTTTAATTTAATTTTTTTAATGAGCTTGTCGCAATGCATTCTTTTTGGAATTTAAGTATATGCGAAGCTGTCCTACAATTAGGCCAAAAGATAATGTAATAGTATAATTTTGCTGCCCTCCTTTTGAAACAGCTTTTGAAAGTATGCCTATGTTGCCTTAAAATGCTGTCTAGGTAGGCAGCTCAATAGGTTTTGAAAAAGAGCTTATGACTGGTACATGTGATACACTCGCTGTTCAACACTTCTTGTCTGTCTTTGTGTTCAGAAAAGCATAATTTACCTGAAGAAATCCTTTGACACCATCAGCCAAGCTCCTGAGGAAGACGGAATAAAGGAAGATGTAGAACAGAATGTCATGTTCCTTGCAGACGTTGTAAATTTTCACCTTGTCACAAGAAAATTGGAGCCTCAGTCAAACTGATATTACTTGCTTGATTTTATTACAAGTGCTCAGAAACCCAACAACCTAAAGCCTACAATGTGATATGTGTTTCATACAGTATTACAGTACGTTATACAGTTGCAATTGAATTATTCAACAATATAAAAAAAAAGGATTTTTTAAAAATACACCGTCATAATTATTCAACCCCTATTACATGCAGCTGTTTCTTAAATATGTAAAGCTACACAAGTAATTGTTTTAAAACAAAATTAAGTCATCAATCTGCAATGGCACTTATTTAAGTTTTCAAATGTAAGTTTAATGTTGTAAGCAAAAAAGTATTTCTATGTAAAAAATGCAATTAAAAATAAGATGTCTCAAAAGCTAATAGAGGAGATTATTTCATTACACAAGAAAGGTCATGGCTAAAAGTACATTTCCAAGGCATTTCAATTTCCAATAGACAAAGTTGGCAGCACCATTCATACATTTTTTAAATGTTGTACAACAGCAACCTTCTTGGGGTGTGGAAGAAAGCAAAACTTCACCAAGGGAAATGTTGACCCCAGTTGACTGAATATTCAAGAAGTAATTAGGAAAGACCTGTGGAGCCCTGGAAGAAGGTTTTATAGACTTATGACACTAAACTGAAAATGAGTTTTAGACCCATGGGTCAGCAGTACGTCTGGAGTAAGATGACAAGGTGATGACAAGAATGACACCATCACAGTCAAGCATGGAGGTGGGTCAGTCCTGTTATGGGGGTGTTTTGTGACTGCAGGAAATGGCTATCCTGACTATGTGACTGACACCATGGATTCTTTCAGGTATCAGGCCATTTTGGCATGAAAAATGTGATGCCTTCAGTGTGTAAATTGAAGCTCGGTGATTACTGGGCTTTCCAGCAAGACAATAACACCAAGGATACATCCAAGTTGTCCAAAATCTTGTTCAGAGATAGGTCGTGGAATGTCCTTAAATGGCTCTTTCAGTCCATCATTAAAATCCCATTGCAAACCTTTGTTGGGATTTCAAGGAAGCAGTGGCAGCACAGAAACCAAAGAATGTCAATGAGCTGGAAGCTTTTGCTCATGAGAAATGTGTAGAAATTATAATAGAGATGTGTCCAAAGCCTGAGAACACTTACCTGAAATATTTATTTGATGTTATTAAGGGTAAAGGATGCTCCACAAATGATTGACTTTGGGGGTTGAATATTTTTGACATGACATTTATGGACAGAATTAGTTATTTTTTATTTTAAAATTTGGGTAAACTGAACTCTTTGATCTCAAACTCACTCAAATGTGTATTAAAAACTTACTTTGACTGTTTACTGAGGTTTTGGTTGATGTGTTTTAATTCACATCACCAGAATGTATTGCTGGTCAGGGGGTTGAATAATTTTGATTGCAACTGTATATGATTTGATATTACATGGTTTATATGTATACTCTGTTGACCCTACAATTCAGATCATTTACTCTCTCATTTGTGTTGTCAAAATGCCTGATGTATGAACATAAAATAAAGACTATTCCAAAAGACAAAGTTTTTGAAAGAAGACCATTCATTTATTGAAATCAATTATTTCCTCATCGTTACATTTGAATATGTACAGAATATCCAAAAAGGGTATGCAAAAAGAGCTGCACAGGGCTCTTAAGCACAAAATATGCAAAACATCAAAGGATGTGACCAAATATTCAAGACTGGGAGGGGCCAAAGAGAAGAAGAATTTATTGACAAACTCTTACTGTTGGGCCACCGGAGTATCACCATTCAAGGTATGTACTTACGCTGTCTGTGTTGCCTAAAATAATACATTTTATTTTGAAATCAAAATAACCAATCTTACACTATTAACAATATGGGTTAGTACAGCTATAAATAATTAAATACAAAGGATTGCAAAATTCCTGGTAAAGACACCCAAAGATGACTGATGCACTGATTTATACAGGTGACCTTTGTCTCTCTAACGACACTACATTTAATTATTGAAGCCATGAATTCCCCCATGTCCATGTCATGTAAAGTTCAGCGCGGATCTCGCACTGGCTTATTCATGGAAAGGGTGTTAGTCATGGTAGAGTAAGAACCCGGAGAATGTGCTGTCATCTTCACTGCTGGAGTAGACACCATTCCAGTCTCTGAGGGTCTCCACCCATACCTGGTCACCAGCAACCAGCTTCAGGATCACTAGGTTGGATGCCTGGTCAATGTCTTGACCGTGCAATGTGTCCCTCGAGCGCAACTTGCGCACCCCGTTCACCACCAAAGAAGCTCGTGAGGCTTCTCACCGTGATCTGGTTGGAGAACACAAAAACTTCTGAGTAGGTGCAGCTGAATTTGCTGGTGGTGATATCATAACAGTTCCCTATCTGTCACTCACTCGACATTGGTGTCGATGTAGTGACACTAGGGGTCACTCTTGGGAGCCCGAGACACCTCTGGTCTTTGATAAAAGGCCAGTGAAAATTGGCGAGTGGTATTTGCATGCCACTCCCCCGGACATACGGGTATAAAAGGAGCTGGTATGCAACCACTCATTCAGAGTTTCTCTTCGGAGCCGAACGGTCATGCTCATTGAGCTGAATAGCACTGTTCATTCACCTCTGCTGGATCTGATGGCGCATTTCAGTGGCTTCTCCCTCCTCTGCACTGGTGCACTGCAGAGAACGCCCCTGGGCGCTTCGGCAGAAAAACTAGAGAGTATATCTTCTGAAAGAGCGTTTTTATCCTCTAAAAGAGTATATTTATCTAAAAGAACGCACACACGGAACGTCTTTTTAAAGACGCGTCTTTCTAAAGATGCCTTTCCGATCGTGTGTTATTCCTGGTTGCGGTCGTTTTCTCTCAACTTTGGATGGTCATGATCGCTGTCTTTCATGTCTGGGCGCGACCCACACGGAGGCAGCGTTTATGAATGGTTCATGTTCTCACTGCGAGAACATGACCATGGCAACGTTGCGGTCGTGACCCCAGCGGCTCCCCGCCTCGGTCCTCTTACCTACGGGTATGAGGTCAGCGCGGCTAGCACTGGGGGCGATTTGGGGACCTCAATGGGATCGCCTCCGCTGGGTATCCCCCCGCGGACCTCCCATTCCCCAGCACGCTCACTGCCCCAATCGGGCTTCTGGATGAGTTCGCCGGCTCGTCGCACGGCGAGTCTGGCTTCTTGTTCGGGGCCCGTGAAGATGATGAGCTCTCGAGCGCAGCATCGGAGAGCGGGCTTGTCCAGTCAGATGCAGAAGCCTCAGCTGGGCTTCCCCTTTCGGGGATGGTCGCCCAGTTACAGGCAGATGCCGAAATGACGGACATGCTTTCCCGGGCGGCCGCGAGCATCGTGCTAGAGTGGAACCCTCCGCTCTTCCCTGAACCCTCGCGGCTTGATGATTGGTTTCTGGGCTCGCGGCGCCGCTCAAAACAGCCGCGCCCTGCTCCAGTGCCATTCTTCCCGGAGGTGCATGAGGAGCTGATGAAGTCGTGGGAGGCACCTTTTACTGCCCGACCCCAACTCCGCAGTTCCCCCGCTCTCACTACCCTCGATGGTGGGGCGGCCAGGGGCTATACGGCGATGCCCCCAGTGGATAAGGCGCTCGTGGTGCACTTATGCCCACAGAGCGCCGCCACCTGGCATGGATGCCCTAAGCTCCCGTCCAAGCCCTGTAGGCTCACGTCGTCCCTGATGGCTAAGGCCTACAGCACTGCTGGACAAGCCGCCTCTGCCCTGCACGCCATGGCTCTCCTGCAGGTCCACCAAGCCAAGGCGCTGAAAGAACTGCACGAGGGTAGTTCCGCCCCAGATTTGATGCAGGAACTGTGCTCGGCGACCAACCTCGCCCTCCAGGCGACGAAGGTCACGGCGTGGTCTCTCGGGTGGATGATGGCCACACTAGTGGTCCAGGAGCGCCACCTGTGGCTCAACCTGTTCAAGATGGGCAAGGCTGACAAGACACGGTTCCTTGCTGCCCCCATTTCCCAGGCGGGCCTATTCGGCGACACCGTTGAGGACTTTGCCCAGCAGTTCACAACGGTAAAGCAGCAGACGAAAGCAAAATGGCACATCCTGCCCCGGTGTGGCTCAAGATCCTGCACTCCGTCTGCTCGTCGCCAAGGGCGTCCCCCTGCGGTGACTGCACCGGCTCCGCCGCGGCCCGCCCCTCCGGCCCAGCCCGGCCCGACGCCACCCATCTCACAGCCGGCACCGAAGAACCCACGGAGGTCCTCGAAGCGCCCCTGAGACGGCAACCCAGGGACGAGGGAACCCACTCACGTGGAGCTGGTAGAAAGACCACTCCATCCCCGGTGGAGGGCCGGGTGGAAAATCTTTTGTTGCCTTTTTGTTTGATTTCGCCACACGCCCAATTGGCTGCGGTACCCAACAGTTCAGCAAAAGAGCGGCTTCCTTCCTCCCTGGGTCACATACCCGGTGTGTACGGTCATCACCATGACTACCGTCCATGGGCTTTTTCTTGCAGGATTGGCGCTCCAGCGGTGCCCTTTCCACCCCTGAGCGCCCAGCTGTGGCACAAATCCACCCCCGATGTGACAGTCTCCACGGGTCACGAGGACAGGCCTCTTCCTCCCCTGTCCCAGGCTGTTCTGGGGGTGGTCACAAGGAGCCAGGTAAGTGCTTTGATGTCCCTAGACTCAGCACAGCCACCACGTGTTCAAGTAGTGCTCAAAAAATTTGTTCCCTGGTTAACTTCCTCCGAGCCCTGTGGCAGTTGAGTTTTCGGTGAGACTCACTGCCGGCTCAGTACACGCGCTAAGAGCCCTGTTCTGGGGTAGGTGCTCCGCATGTGGTGGTTCCCTGTAAGGCTAAATCCCATGCGATCTATATCTTCCGCTAGTTCGTTTCCCTGCTGGCAAACTGTGTCTTCCTTGGGCAGAGCCCCTCTGCCCCAGTCTCCATGTTTGTAGTAACTCCTCCCCCATTGGGCAGGATCTACCTTGAAGGCTCTCCACTTGGTTGGAAAGACCATGTGATGTATTTTTCCACTTAAAAATATCCCCCCCTCTCTTGGGGCGAGGTGTGGTCTCCGCGGTGTCCTCCCCTTGGGAGGGACACCCCCCGACTAGACCTGGCGGCCCAGTCAGATAATCCCCCTTCTTTTTTAGGTAGTGGAAAAAGAGAAGGGCAACAGAGGCCACGACTGGGTTAGGCCTGTCTCTATCTTTGGGTAGTCGACTTGTCCCCAAAAAGGGCCGTTTGACACTCATAACTGTGTTGGGGGAGGTTACGTGTCGACCTGGTGTGCTGGCTATGAGGCACACAGCAAGTCTGCCCACCACACACCACCAGTTCACGTAACACCGTTCAGCCTTGTGGCGTTTTGTATAGGGATCCCTAGTGTCACTACATCGACACCAACGTCGAGTGAGTGACAGATAGGGAACATCATGGTTACTGGTGTAACCTCCGTTCCCTGATGGAGGGAACGAGACGTTGGTCCCTCCTGCCACAATGCTGAACTACCCGCTGAAATGGCCGTACCTTATATCGGCTCCTCAGCATAAAACCTGAATGAGTGGTTGCATACTAGCTCCTTTTATACCCGTATGTCCGGGGGAGTGGCATGCAAATACCACTCACCAATTTTCATTGGCCTTTTATCAAAGACCAGAGGTGTCTCGGGCTCCCAAGAGTGACCCCTAGTGTCACTACATCGACACCAACGTCTCGTTCCCTCCATCAGGGAACGGAGGTTACACCAGTAACCATGACGTTTTCATCATTATAGAAGACCTTGTTGAAGTGAACTGGAAATCCTGAAGATGGGAAAGACTTGCTGGGATACAGGCCAATGCTGAAAGCAGATGTAGTCTTATCTCACTGTTGCCCATAGCGCCCTTCATTCCACGCAGACCTTGGTCACCATGCTTACCTTGAGGGCCGCGGTCACCCTTAATTCCTTGCATACCTCTCGTTCCTTTGGGTCCCGGTGGGCCACGTCCTCCAGGCTCACCCTTAGCTCCCAGAATTCCTAGTTCTCCGCGTTCTCCAGTGGTGCCAGGGGTTCCATGCATACCGTGTTGTCCAGATGGGCCAGGGTCTCCTCGCACACCTGGTGGTCCAGAGTCACCTGGCTCTCCTTTCTGGCCCCTCTTACCCAGTAAACCACACTCTCCTCTGTCTCCCTTTTCCTCCTTTTCACCAGTCATGCCATGGGGTCCTGGTGGCCCATCTTTATTTGGGTGGCCCCACTCACCCTTTGACACATTGAAATTTAGGTCTCCTTTTTCTCCTTTAGAACCTTTGAATCCTGGCAGCCCAGGCGCACCCTTCTCACCTTTAATACACCTTTAAATGTCACCTTTAAAGAGGAAACAAACATGTTTCATGTCTTTTGTTTTGATCAAAATTCTATTTATATTCCCAGTTGGACATGATGGATAAATTAATTCCACCTTTCATTCCAGCTTTTCCCTGAATTCCTGGGGACCCCGTTTTGAGCAAAGCTCAAACATGCAATATTATGCTGATGCAGTCATCAAGATTACAGTGATAAGAAGCAGTATACATATGATGTTTTTACCTTTATCTCCTCTAGTTCCTGGAATGCCCTTCAGCCCAGTTGGGCCTGGTGCACCTTTAGGTCCAGGTTCAGCCTTTCCACCAGGTATGCCTTCAGTGTGACATTCATACAGTTACAGAATTTTTTTTTAAATGGGTCACAACCCTGAGGATAATGATCTCATATTTCATAACATTTAAAACATGATTTGTGATCATATCCTGCTCGTCGCACTCACACACATTCCAAAATGTAATGGGAAATCAATCAGATTTCTTTAAAATATGTGACAAATGGGTATTATCACCATTAGGGATGCCAATGTTTTGCCACATAATTACGGGGCGCTTCAGCATTTTGAACGCTTAAATACGGGACATTCTGCCATCCGGCAAAGTGTTTCACTGCTTAAATACAGGATGATAGGCATCCCGTACAGGTGTCTTAATTTTGGCCAGAATACAGAAAGCCCAGTTGGCAACTCTAGTCACTGCTGTCTAACAAAGGGAAATACACTGTTAAAACAGGTTTTTCTTTTATAAATATTAGTCATTTACAAAATAGCTACATGTAATGGGTTTTAAATAAATTTTGGTGATAGTTCCTCCCTGTTGTGCCTCATTCCATTATTCACTTCATACATATTAGCTGATGAATTCCAGACCTCAGCTGCATGAGCTCAATCAGTGTAATTTTCTGAGCAATAAACATCCTCCTGATGCAGTAAATCAGACCCAAACATTTGTTCAGCATGTCATGAGATTGAAAAGGCAGTTTATACTAAGAAAGACACAAATAATAGATTATTTAATAGAAATAACATATGGATTTGACTAAATATCACTGACCTGGAAGTCCAGGGTCTCCTTTGACCCCTTGTGGACCTTTCTCTGGTGGATAGCACTCACAGAAGTTGAAGTAATGTTCATTATAGTCCATTGTGTAATTGTCTTTGGCTGTAATGGGGGATGCAGTGGTGCCTGTAGAGTAATCTATATAGCTGTCTGCAGGAACTGTTGTGCTCTCTGAGACGACCACAGGGAAGCGCTCTCTTGTTTTGGTGTAGTCCACGATCCGTGCTGTGACTTTAGGCTTGCCTACATAAACAGTATTCTGTACCATCTTTCGCGGGGGCTTCTTGGTGTACTGATACTTTGTACTCTGAGTGGGCTTGATTGCATCATATAAGGTTATAAGCATCAGTGCTATAACAGCTACAAAGAGAGAGTGCATATAAAGAACTCCCATTTGTCTGTGGAGAAAGAGGTGAATGTGATTAATCACAGAATTGTTCATGTAAGTCCAGAAATACTCTACGCCAGTAGGTACAGTAGATGTAGGCACAAATGCTTGTTCAATGCATTGCAAGCATACTGTTGGGTGAATTCAGTTAAATTGGCCCAGAGTTTCCTTAAAATATGTCCCTTTAAACCAGGTAGATAGTGATAAACATGTCGGCAGTTTAACTGACTTGTTCAGCAAGATTCTCTTTAAACTCTGCAATGACAGTAATTGACCTGAAAGAGAAAACTGACCATAGAAGAAGACAGTTTAGGCTAATGTCCACTATAGTGCAGCAAATACAATGCATACTTGTGTTCTTACACACTTGCATAGGATACAGGATTATTAATTTGAGTATATATAACATTCAATAATGAATTACAGATATTATCAATTTAGGAATTGTGAAGAGGAGGGGGCCATAGCCAGGTCGTGATAACGCACGCCTGGCACAGAGTTGAATAATCAGCAGGAGAGAAATAAGGGGGGCCGGAGACGCCAGTTTGAGAGAGAGAGAGACGCACAAAGCTGTGCGTGTGCGTCTTGGTTCAAATCTCGTTACACTGGTGCCGAAAGGAGGAGGGATGCGCTGTTGTGGAGTTCCTAGTGTTGCCATCCACAAGGAAGTGGAGGAGCTGCTGTCACCCGCCAGGTGAAGGAGAAGCCGTTGCCGTCCACCAGGGGACTCCGGCGCTAAGTTGAATAATCAGCGGGAAAGAGATGGGGGGGCGGAAATGCCAATTCAAGAGAGAGAGAGAGAGGGAGAGAGAGAGAGAGAGACGCACAAATCTGTGTGTGTGTGTATCTTTGTTTGATTTGTATTTTATGTTATGTTTGAGTTCAGTTTGTTATTAAAGTTTTACGTTGATTGTTCAGCTGATTCCCGCCTCCTCCTTGCCCATCTTAAGAACCTAGTTACAGGAATTATTTCCATATGCTAAATAATGTGAGACATTTTTCTTCAATCTTTTTAATTTTGTGCAATTGTTCCATATTACTCATATTTTTTACCATCTAGTGTATTAATTTGAAAAGGAATAAATTATTCTTGGTTTGTTACATTCAAACTGATGGGAAACAATACTGAATGGAAGTCATTCTTGGACTCAAACACATGAAAATATATATCCAAATGAGCTAAAACCTGTTCTACCTGTCTAGAGTATGGTGCTTTTGTGAATACAGGACCCTCGTGAATCAAGCCATACACCCAACAGCAAACGGGCAAAAAATATTAGTCTAGTACCTGGACAGTTGGACTGAGGGGGTGGCCACGTGACATTTGATACAGTGAGCATTCCTACAGCAACTCTCCAACACTAATGGATGGACAGATGCCAGGCA
The DNA here is from genome assembly GCF_019703515.2 of Myxocyprinus asiaticus. Taxonomy (NCBI): domain Eukaryota; kingdom Metazoa; phylum Chordata; class Actinopteri; order Cypriniformes; family Catostomidae; genus Myxocyprinus; species Myxocyprinus asiaticus. Next base: position 610,245 of record NC_059374.1, read on the forward strand.
CTGATCTTTTATAGCTAAATCAACACCTTGAAGCTGGATTTAACAAACCCGTTCATTTGCACTCAGTTCCATACTCATCATTCCATTCTGTCTTTGTAACGGAATAGTTTGTGACATTACAGATGGTGTTTGATTCTTGAATTTTGCAGCATTCACAGAGTCCAAAACCTTCCAGCTGAATATAACGGGCTCATTCCAATCTGTTTGCTGTCACTCTAAAAGAGCTTTTGTCCAAAAGAGCAGCGATAATCTCATGAGCTCACTTCAGTCTCTGCTGTTTTGTGGGAGGAAATGGCCAATCTAATAAAGCTGATTTTGAGGTAAAATGAAGGCTACTAGCACTCGCTGACTGTGACCGGCTACATTGTGTGAGTGGATGTGATGTTTCAGGCCAGAAACATACTCTACACAAGTATGCAAATGCAAAAATATGCATTGCAAGCAGACAATCTCATTGTACAGAACATGAACTCTTGCACGTGTGCAGATAAATTGCACATGTGTATAGGACCCAGTTTCCATCTGGTATTAAGATGCGTTTTGGGTGATCCAATCACATGTGGCCAGTCCTATACACAGGTCTAAATGGGGTCTAAACCATTTTGTGATCGAATCACAAAAACCACATATGAATGTGGTGAAAAACGCATGTGTCCAGATGGCATTTGAGGTGTAAACACTATTCCATCCTGTAAGCGTCCCGGCAGCAGTGAAGTGCCACTCCTCACCTGTCACTCAACCACTGCACTAAAACAAGAGTTTAAACTTTGCCGTTTACGAGCGGCTATAAAAGGAAATAACCATCTGATCGGATAATTTAAAAAGACGGATGCATACTGTACACAATCACAAGAGCTTCACGGATCTTCTTTAATGTGTCTGATATCAAAACAGATGACAAGCACAAACACCTGAAGCTCCTTTTATGCAGGTAATCCACTAAAATAACAGATAATTCTGCTTTTAAACTGAATCTGGGAGAAAAAGTGCGCTGTTTTTTTATTTGCGCTTTCTTTGTCTTTTCTGACTTTGTTGTGCTTTAATATCATGCAGTAACACTCTGACAGAGTGATTGATGTCTGTCATCATGAAACAGAGTCCCTCCCCTCCAAATCTGATCACAAGTGGTCACAGGAGACACATTTAAGTGACCAGGTGTAAACAGTGGTGTGTCTCACCTGACCACATGTGATCGGATCACCCGAGATGCATCGTAAAACCAGGTGGAAATGGGGTCTAAGTGGCACTGATAGCTTGACATCGACATTAGGACCCAGCAGCAGCCAATTTCCCTTCAGCATATCAAGACACTTTGTATTTGGGTTGGTTTTAATCAGGAACATCTGCTTTAAGTAATAGTTTTTCATATGATGTTTTAATGAAACAAATGTGACAAATAATCCACATCTTTTTATAATAATAATAATAATAATAATGCAACTCTGTGCTTAACATAAACACATTTTAGTCTATGTGTGAAACAATATGCTTGTTGTATTCTATTCATTAACATTAACGACTGTCAATCAAGGATATTTCTGGACATATGTGTCCCTATTTCCTATACACTATTTGTCCTGTTTACTGACCGAATGTTTCAACTGATGAAATGTCATTGTTGTGGGAATGTGAGTTGCATGTGACAGTAGTCTTTAGAGGTAATCCTGTTAACACAGTAATATTATGGTGGACATTAAATACTTAGTATAGACAAAATAGTCTGAATAGGCTACTTAAAAACACTTCTACCATCTCCATGACTGATGTTTTCAGCTGTCTGTGTCGTGTGTAAGCATACTCTGTGTTTCTGACCGGCTGACATCAATAATGTATAAATTGCATTTATATCAGTAAAATATGGTACTGTGTTCTGACACATTTCAGGATGCAGCAAAATTGAGTTCACGTATTTGTGTAGAGTATGCTCAGGGCTGAAGGTTGTGCCCTGCTTAAGGGTGCAATTTCACTCTTATGACACCAAATGGGATTGCAAAAATAAGGTTTTCTGAACACTCCTTATCTGCAACTGGTCAGACAGAGAGATAGTCCCTCCCCAAACTCATGCCATTGGTTGAGCAAATGTTGCTGGTTGGGATGCTCAAAGAAACAGAGGAATGTTTATATACTGCCACGATCACAGTGTTTACACTCTTTGGGAAGTCAAACTACCAATGGATTACTTACAGTTGACTTTGTACTTTAAATTGGGGTTGGAGAACGTGAATCAACATTAAAAATTACACACTTTAGCTTTAATTAACTTGCTCAGCTTAGCAACTGTCAACCTGACAGTACCTGAAATAGAAAACTGACCATTTGTAGCAATGCCAAGCATCCAACACATATTTGCGTTGTGTCATTCAGACGCATGAAACCGAGCTATAATCGTTTGTATTTACATAACTGTGTAGAGTATGTAAAGGTTGTGCCATGCTTAAAAAAGTCTCTCTTATTTATCCAAGAACTTCAGGAATCATTGAAGCCAAAACTAAATGAAAAAACTCAAGATGGCGCCGAGTATGGCCACTGTGTTGCGAGCTCCGACAAAACATTGTAGTTTTTTGTTTGTTTTGTTTACAATTCTTATGTTTTTTTGTCTTGGATGTTGTCTGCCTTATTGTCTACGACAGACAAACACTTTTGGACATTGGTTCTGCAATCACACACCGTAAACCGGACTTCAAATTCCTCGATGCCGACCCGCTGTTTACAAACACGGCGGAGTCCTTTGGCTGGGCAGCCCAGCCGCAGAAACGCAAAAGAAAAAGGTGATACAGAACTGGCGTTCTCATCAGAGTACGACGTCGCGCAAATCGACCCCTGCTACCCAGTATTCTACTGGCAAATGTTCAGTCTCTGGACAACAAGCTCTGCGAGCTGAGAGCGTGGATCTCTTTCCAACGAGAGACGTGGGACTGCGGCATTATCTGCCTTACAGAAACTTGGATGTCTGTGGAGATTCCAGACTCAGCCATTGAACCCGCGGGGTTCTCCATGCACTAAGCGGACAGAGCGAAAGACCTCTCAGGTAAAAGCAGAGGTGGTGGTGTATGTTTTAATATCAAAAAAATCATGGTGTGATCAGAGGAACGTACGTTCTATCAAGTCTTTCTGCTCTCCTGATCTGGAATTTCTCATGCTTCTGTGTTGACCATTCTGGCTACCAAGGGAATTCACAGCGGTCATTATCACTGCTGTGTACATCCCGCCACAAGCCGACACAGACCGGGCAGTCAAGTAACTTTTCGGGATTATAAGCAAACAGGAAACCACGCACCCTGAGGCCACGTTCATTGTGACCAGGGACTTTAACAAAGCCAATCTCAAATCAGTTGCACCAAAATACCACCAACACATTAGTTTTAACACACCAGGGGACCGGGTTTTGGACAATTGCTACTCTCCCTTCCGGGATGGCTACAAATCCCTCCCCCGCCCACCATTTGGCAAATCGGACCACTCTTCTATTCTGCTTCTGCCCGCTTACAGGCAGAAACTGAAACAGGAAGCACCCACCCTCAGAATGATCCAGTGCTGGTCGGACCAGTCAGACTCTACGCTACAAGACTGTTTTGATCTCGTGGACTGGGAGATGTTCCGGTCCGCCTCTGATGACAACATCGAGCTTTACGCTGATAGCGTATAGCGTTTCATCAGAAAGTGCGTAGAGGATGTTGTTCCGACCAAAACAATACGGGTCTATCTGAACCAAAAACCTTGGATTTAATAGCGATGTTCGTGCGGCACTTGATACGCGGACCTCTGCTTTTAATTCCAGGAACGTGGAGGAGCATAAACAAGCCAGTTATGCCCTCTGAAAAACTATCAGAACAGCAAAACGTCAGTACAGGAACAAGATTGAAGGACAGTTCAACACCACCAACTCTAGAAGCATGTGGCAGGGAATTAACATCATCACGGACTTTAAAGGGAATAAAAACTCCGCCGTGAACACCGCTGCCTCTCTCCCGGATGAGCTAAATACTTTTTATGCTCGTTTCAAGGGAAATAACACCGCCTTCGCGGGAAGAGCTCTCGCAGCTGAAGCAACAGAGGTTAGTTCACTGTGTAGCGGATGTAACTTGATCCTTCCGACGGGTGAATATCCGCAAAGCCGCGGGTCCAGACGGCATTCCGGGCCGCGTCATCAGAGCGTGTGCGAACCAACTGGCTGGTGTTTTTACGGACATTTTCAACTTTTCCCTCTCCTTGTCTGTGGTCCCCACATGCTTTAAAACATCCACCATTGTGCCTGTATTAAAGCAATCCAAAATCACTTGCTTAAATGACTGGCGTCCTGTTGCTCTGACCCCCATCATAAGCAAATTCTTTGAGAGACTAATCAGAGATTACATCTGCTCTGTGCTGCCTCCATCACTGGACCCATTGCAGTTTGCTTACCGCAACAACCACTCCACTGATGATGCCATTGCATCTACAATACACACTGCTCTCTCCCACCTGGAAAAAAAGAACACTTATGTGAGAATGTTGTTTGTAGACTACAGCTCAGCATTCAACACCATAGTGCCCTCCAAGCTTGATGAGAAACTCCGGGCTCTGGGCTTAAACAGCTCACTGTGCAGCTGGATCCTGGACTTCCTGTCAAGCAGACGCCAGGTGGTTAGAATGGGCAGCAACATCTCCTCATCACTGACCCTCAACACTGGAGCCCCGCAGGGCTGTGTTCTCAGCCCACTCCTGTATTCTCTGTACACACATGACTGTGTGGCAACATACAGCTCCAGTGCCATCATTAAGTTTGCTGATGATACGACGGTGGTAGGTCTGATCACTGACAATGATGAAACAGCCTACAGAGAGGAGGTGCACACTCTGACACACTGGTGTCAGGAGCACAACCTCTCCCTCAATGTCACTAAGACAAAGGGGCTTGTGGTGGACTTCAGGAGAAAAGACAGAGAACACAGTCCCATCACCATCAATGGAGCACCGGTGGAGAGAGTCAGCAGCTTCAAGTTCCTGGGTGTCCACATCACTGAGGAACTCACATGGTCCGTCAACACTGAAGTCGTTGTGAAGAAGGCTCATCAGCGCCTCTTCTTCCTGAGACAGGTGAGGAAGTTTAGAATGAACCGCCACATCCTCACACGGTTCTAAACCGGCAATGTAGAGAACATCCTGACTGGCTGCATCTCCGCCTGGTATGGCAATAGCACCATCCACAACCGCAAAACCCTGCAAAAGGTGGTGCGAACTGCCAGACACATCATCGGAGGTGAGCTTCCCCCCCTCCAGGACATATATACCAGGCAGTGTGTGAAAAAAGCTCGGAGGATCATCAGAGACTCCAGCCACCCGAGCCATGGGCTGTTCTCACTGCTACCATCAGGCAGGCGGTATCGCAACATCAGGACCCGAACAAGCCGACTCCATGACAGCTTCTTCCTCCAAGCAATCAGACTTTTGAACTCTTGATCTCTCACGATCAAATACATCAGCACTGCACTTTATTAATCTTATTATCTCACACCGGACTGTCATAAGTTATATTCTCTCTTAACAACACACTGGCAACTGACTATCAACCGACAGCCTGAATGTCAATATAGTACAATACAATCTACTGTATATTTTATATATACTATATATACTATTTTTATGTATAATGTGTATTCTATATTGTGTGTATTGTATACTGTACATTGTTTATTATTATTTGTATATTGTGTTGTGTGTAATTACGTGTATATTAGACTTTAAATTGTGTTGTGTAAATCTGATGTTTATTGTAAACTGGTATATGTCTCATCACTGTCACGACTACTATGTTGCTTGGAACTGCACCCAAGAATTTCACACACTATTGCACTTGTGTATATGGTTGTGTGACAGTAAGTGATTTGTGAAGGCATAAAGAGTAAAAAGAGAGTTCAGCAACTCTTTTATTTCAGACTATAGCATGGCATATGGACCACAGAAAGGCAACCATGTGATACCTACAGTATCTGAAACATGAGAGGATGGTGGCTTCATGGGGGTAATACTCCATGATGACCTGCTGGTGTCACTCCACCATTGAACACAAACCCAACTATGGTGCTCACTTTACCACAGTTCATGCAAAGAAAGGTGCCTCCTCTTGGCCCCTCTGCTGAACACAGGCCCCGGGCCCCAAGGCCACCCCTCATCCCTCAAAAGCCTTATGGGAGCAAGACATGGTAAAGCATAGGACACGGTGCCCTTATCACAATACAACCCTCGAGCCCCGGGAGCTCTTTCTGCACACATGGACGCAACAGAGCAGACAGGCATTAATGGCTTTGAGTTATAATGATCCTTTGATCGAGAGGTTTAAAATTGCAAATCAACAGTGTCCATAAGAGACATGTATGAATGCATGATGCGATAAATGCCTAGTATGTGTAAAGCATGTTTGCTGGTGTTTAAGGGAATTTGAGGAGCAGGGGGAGGCCGGGCTGATACCTGAGCTGAAGGTGTCTCTAGTAACGGTTCAAGCTTTGCTCTGCTGGTAAGCTTTTAATGGAGATCACTGTGACCTGGTGAAGGAATAGAGATGCTTTTACACTATTCTCCCACTTTGTTTCTTCAAATTCCCAAGACTGACTACAGGACTTTTTCAGTCCACATGGTCACAGAAAATACACCATAGACAAAATTAAGAGAAGGGTTAAAAGCATCAAATCAGCTCTTAAACTGTAATGTCAATATATATATATATATATATATATATATATATATATATATATATATATATATATATATATATTTTTTTTTTTTTTTTTTTTTTTGTGGGGACAACGCATAATGTGTCCATGGAATTTTATGTTCAAAATTATATGAATGTATAAGGGAAAGTTTATGTCTGTCTAAGGGTTATGTTTATGATGCTGTAACTGGTTAACATTTTTAAATACTTGATTATTTTAAATACTATTTTTAATACATTCATCAGTTCCATTTTAATGTTCCTGCAGTATGTGAAGTGATTTTTAAAAAGGACAAATATCCAATGTAGTCTCACAATTTCTATGAGCTCATTAAAGCTATAATAATTATAAAGGAATTAGCTAAATGCTTTTTAAAATAGTTTCAGGTGGAGTATATCAACTCTCACTGCAGGAAATGTCCATTTTCCAAAAATATCTCAATAACCCATATATTGATCACTATTGTACATGAATGAAGAATTTAAATTAAATGTGGCACACACAGGATAAAACACATGATTAAAATGCTTTAAACATGTAAACAGCATTTTCTATGAATATCCTTCATTAAGTCATCAGTCATTACATCAGTCTCGAAATGTACAAAATTTCAAAGGTATATTAAACTTCACATACAGAAGTACTACATGCATTCAGGCCAGTACATCCAAAAGAAATTCATAGATAATTTTTTAAAGTGCATTTTACAAATACAAATCAGAAAAATATCAGTGGATTATGACAAAAGGTCATACTCTCTCTCTCTCTCTCTCTCTCTCTCTCTCTCTCTCTCTCTCTCTCTCTCTTTCTTACACTTTCTTTTCTTTCATTCTAATAGGGGGTCATTCTCAGAAAATGGTGCCATTTATACAGCTATGACAATTTTTTATTATTATCATTATTATTATTTATTATATTTTTTTTTTTAAAAGTTTAGTGCTGAACTTCCAGGAATTTTTTTCCCCCACCTTAGGCCCAAAGTACCTGTTAATGTTAATAGTCAACAAATATGTTGGCTATCATCCCCCAGTGTCACCATCAACTCACAATTAAAGATGACTGAGAAAGAGCCTCTCCAAAATGGGCCCTTTGTAATCTCATTCATCTTTATGGGTCAATATGCCAAGTTCACGGGTGGATAACGTAGGAACGCCTCAGTAAAAATGTTTGAAATTTTGCATGGTGATGGTCCAGGGGACTGGTTAGCATCCCCCAGTGTCAGCTTTAAGATGACTGAGAAACAGCGACTCCAAATAGAATCTAATGTTGGCCCTTTCATCTGTATAGTGACAAGACTGTGGTGGCCTCTAGCAGTCATATGTCTGGATTAACTTTCTTAAGTGTTGTTCAATGTGTAGCTAATATGGTGTGAAATAAATAAATAAATAAATACATACATAAAATCAGCTATCAACATGAAGAAAACAACATCTTGAAACAGTAACTGCATTACAGGCTACTGTAACAGTAGAGATATATAGAGATATGTAACTGTATAATCTAACAAAGGGACCAGACAATTATTTAAAATTCATTATAGGAGCATGTGTATGGTGTTATGATATCTCGAACACTTGTACAATGCACATGTTATTCTTCTTATTCTTTGAATTCAGTTTTATAGGCAAAAATCATAATTGTTCAAATTTAGATTTTATTCAATTGATTTATCAAATAATTTAAACGAATTTGACACAACTGGCATGCTTATAATTTCCACATGTAAAGAATGCTTTCATAAAATGTGCCTTTCTATTGTGGTAGTCCATTACCTTTCCTATCACACCACATCTTCATATGGTCCAAAAGTAAATGATGCATCTCATGTTTCTGTTCCACAACATCATATATGCGATTAAAAAAAAGGTTTTATTAGTTTTAAATGGGCAAAAAAGCGGCAGGGCACCTTTAAGACGAGCGCGAACTCGAAACGGACGAACGCGGAAGCGTCGCGTCTTTTAAGGTAGACCAGATTCCGTCAATAAGAAGCTGGATTCAACCTCATCAGAGCGCAGTACTGCGGCTACAGCATCATCATCACTGCAGAGAGAGAGAGAGAGAGAGAGAGAGAGAGAGAGAGAGAGAGAGAGAGAGAGACTTTGACTTTTAAAACACATTTAATCATGCACAATCAACAGTCACTAAAAACTATACATTTTCAACAACACCAAAAAAGTACACATAATCACCACCAGTTGAATGAAATGGTTGCATCCTCATAAAGAGAAAGTAAAGCACCATTCACACACCACTTATTCTTGAATTCAGACTTAGTTCCTGTAGCTTGATAAAAAAGTGTATTCAAGTCTTGAAGTTTGCAACAGTACATTTTTCTCTGTGTGTTTTAATGCCTACAACCAAAAATAAAAATTACTTTGTTGAAGGTAAAACCTAACCTTAACATGATTCCCCTCAATAGCATGAACAAAGGTAACTGTCTCAGTTACATTACAAAAATTACAAGGTGGTCTAACACTTGCATTGAACTTAGACACAAAAGCATTAGTTGCCAACACACAGTGCAAAATCCTCCACGGAAGATCTCCTGATCGCTTTGGAAGAAGGCTTTATATAAAAGCCTCCAAGAAGGAGACATTATCAGTAACCGTAAGGAAATCTCTCCACTTAGTATCACATCTATCATTAATTCCATAAGAATTCTCAGTTTTAACACAAACATTACATAACTCTTTCTTTCCAGCTTCCTGAAAATATAACCCTTGCAGTCCCTTAAAGATCAGAAGCTTGCCTACTGGAGCATCATCTGGACAAATAGAAGGAGATACCTGAAGCTCTGGAAAAAACACTGAGTGGGACAACCCAATAATACACAGTTCACAAACTGGAATAAAGGAGGAGGAAAGGCAGCTTTCAGATTACCTATCCGTTGCTCTACTGCCCTCACGGATCTAAGTCCCACCTGATTAGAAATCTCTTGGGCTGACCTCCATTTCCTTGAAATTACATCAACCAAGTCACAAAATGTAGTAATTCCTTTGTTCATAAAAGTTTCAACAACTGTGTTGGACATTTTATCATTACCTAAAAAGGAACTAAAAAAAAAGAGGTTCACTCAAGCCGAAATGCTCATTTTCTGACCTAAAACACTTGAATACATTCCAAGAAGTTAAAACTGACACATAAAATTTGACATTAGGGAAAAAACTCTTAACAGCATTAGATGACATTAAAAACAGTTGCTTATCCAGATTGAAACTGCCGAAAGTTCGGAGCAAAGCCAGACCAACTGATATCCATGGCTTATATTCCGTGGTGAATAGCAGTCACTGAACAGCCTTTAATCTCATAGCTTTGACCTTTGCTGCCAGATTGATCAGTCCTTGTCCTCCTTCATTCAATGGCAAAAATAGAATTCTGGGTGTGAGCCAATGATACCCCTCCCAGAAAAAGTCCACAAAAACGTTCTGCAAACTTTTCATCAGATCATTAGGCGAATCAATCACAGTCAACCGGTGCCACAACATAGAGGCTGCCAAATTGTTTATAACAAGCACACTTCCTCTGTATGAGATTTGAGGGAGTATCCATCTCCATCTCTGTAGGTGCCCAGACACTTTATCATACAGACCATCCCAGTTTTTCCAAGAAAAACTCCCAGCACTTTAAACCCCTCTGAATTCCAGGAGCAGTGCAGGGGAAGCTTTGGAGGATCGCCATCTTCCCATTGACCCAGTAAAAAGGAAGTACTTTTCTGCCAATTTATTTGTGCAGAGGAAGCCTTCTGATAGACTTCAAGACATGTTGTTAAATTCTTCACATCCTCATTTGTTCTTATGACAACAGTTACATCATCTGCATATGCGCTAAGTTTAACTGTTACTGGGTCTTCGTTAGATGATATGACTACTGAGATTCCACAAAGCTGTCTTCTCAGAGCTATCAGCAATGGTTCAATAGCAATAGCATACAGGAGTCCTGATAGACCACACCCTTGCCGTATACCCCGGCCAACAGTAAATGGTCTTGTAAGACAGCCATTTATTTTTAAAATACTATAAATGTCTGTATAGAGAATTTTTACATAAGACGTAAATACAGGACCAAAACCAAAAGCATTAAAACATCTAAAAAGAAAAGGGTGATCGACTCTGTCAAAGGCTTTTTCCTGTCATTGCTAAGGTCTATGTGAGTTTCTTGTAGAAAACTACACTGGTTCTTTTTACAGAAATGAAATCAAAAAGAGCAGACCTTTTAACAGCCTCACGGCACCCATTTATGTTTAAAGAGCCAAAGTCAAGGGTCCCATGGCATAGACAAGAAAAAAGATACTCAGTAGTAATATGCGGAAATTGCTCTGAGTCAACCAATCCATACTTAACTTATACCACGTACATTCAAAGAACTTCTCACATTGGACAGAATTTTCTTAAGATGATATCTTTTGGGTTTGTCAAGCTCATCAAAAGAGGACTTTCTCATCGCAACAGTACCTGACACTAAGAATAATTTTAAATTGGGAAAAAATTATTCAATTTTTGGCAAGAAGTCCTTTAGTACTATCAAGAAAATCATTGATCTGTTTAACAGAATACAATTTGGTTTTACCATAGGCTTGCTCTGTGTGCATGCTTAAATACAAACTCTCAGTATCTTCATAATCATGGTCCGATTCCTCAGTTTGTAACTTTAAATCCGGAAAAACTTGGGAAACAATAACTTCTGAGCTCTGACTGCTCAGATCATCATAAATTCCAGTTACAGCAGAATGTGTTTGCCCTTCATCAACAGCTGAGACGGCTTCACACACGATCTCTGTATTCCCCTGCACAGGGTTTGACTCTATCGGGACTGTAATCATCTCATTTGGATCAGCTGTCACTTCAGCTGTCTCCACAGAACCACCATTTGAATTATCTGATACAGACTGCTCTTGATTAAGTGTGGATTCCACAATCGCGATCCATGGTTCAGCACAAACATTTGATTCCTCACCATTCATGCTCTCTCTGTCCTCAGCGCTCTGCATTGTATCAACAACGGCCACCTCACCCGCAATCTTTTCAAGTTTATTTGGACAGGTCTGTCTGCCATGTCCGTACTCGCCACAAACAAAGCATTTCATTGAGTCTGAACTGATGAAAATAGTGTAATCCTTGCCTTCAATGCTCAACTTCACTGACAGGTTCAAAGGATCACTCTGAGAGTTCAGAATCATGAATGCGTGATGTCGAAAGGACATCACATGTTTGATTGTAGGATTTTTACATCCAAGCGGAATCATTTTGATTGGACTCATTAGATTGTCGTATCTCTTTAATATTTCCTCAAGTTTTTCATTTTTAACAAATGCCAGAACATTTGAAAGAACAACCTTTTTTGATGGGCTCGACAAAAGTAGCACTGGTACAAATGTGTCTTTGATTGTTAGGCCATTCTCAATTAAGTCATCAACCATTAGAATTTCACTTAAAAAAACACTATAGCCTTATTCATACGTGATGCCGACCTAATGTTATCTCCGCCGACAACACCGCTCACGGTCAGCAGGCAATCTTCCACTGACACAGAGGCATCAGGCATGCATTTGCAGCCATGCTTGACAGACAAACACAAATCACATTTGTTCCCATTCCACCTGATGGCTGACCAAAGTCAGCTAAACAGGTTTTACAAGGAAAACAAACTTTAAAGAAAACAAAACAAACAACAACAATAATAATAATAATAATAATAATAATAATAATATTCAGTAAAGAAGGTTAAATGTTTGAATGCAGCTCACTCACTCACACCAACAAACTCCGTCCACTCACTCACAACATCCGCTCAGAGAGAGAGAGAGAGAGAGAGAGACTTTGACTTTTAAGTTCTCTTATTACAAAATGTAAAAAAATACAAATAAATAAATGAAGAATAAATAAATAATCACACAATTATGAGTGTAGTTTTACAAGCAAACATTACTCAAATATTAATTTGCAAACAGTCATCAGGGTCAACTTCACAAATACACTGATTTACTCCCCATTTATATTTGAATATCTGCAGATCATTTATCAACTTATAATAACTATACTCTATGTTGATACAGGTTTTTATTAATCCCTTTAATACTGAAATAACATCAGTTGATCCCTTTTCACTCAGTTTACTTTTTCTTGACAACCATACAGCCATCTTCGCTTGCCCAAATAAATTGTTTAATAAAACATGACTCTCCATTCTACTTCTGCTAGACTTGGGCCCATAAATAAACCTTGCAGGTGTAAAAACTTCCCCCAGGGTTTGACACCACTCTTCTAATTTATAAAATAATGTCTGTAGTCTCACACAATTAAAAAATAAGTGAAAGACTGTTTCTTGTACTCCACAAAAAGGACAACCCTCCCCAACCTGTGGGTCAAGGTGTGCTCTGTGTCTGTTTGTGGCTATTATACCATCCACAATCCTCCAGTTCTTTTCTCAATAGGAGGTTTGTACAAGGTCCTCCAGCAGCCTTTAGGGGAAGTGCTTGACCCAAAGATCTCTTGCCATTTAGACTCTCTCACACTCTGAATCTGAAGAAGATGTGACACCTTTACACACAGTACATAAATAGCTTGTTTTTCAGCATTTCTAAAAAGTCCCAGCTGAGGTTTCTTAAAAGAAAGCAAACCATTCTCCATTTCTTGCCATTTTCTAATATCAGGTGAGAAATTTAGCTCTGGGAAGACAGAAGTCTCTTCCTCTCCAACAGGTGTCTCTAAAGACAGTCTATAGTCTGGTGGTAAAAACTCATACATTTTAGAAATCCATCCTTCCTCAGAAACAAAATGTCAAATTTTGGTAACATTTCAGTCCACAACGCTTTTCTGAGGGATACTGATTTAAAAACATCTAAATCCAGTGCAGAATTAAAAACAGTGGTTCTTCTCTCAGCCATAGTCCCTTCATACCATTTGGCTCCCAAAAGAAACTGAAAAATGTCCATGATTTTAACATTGATCTGAAGAAAAATTTCAGTCCTGTCAGGTCAAGTTTTTCGGTGTCCATAAGAAACAAGTGGCGGTCTAATCCCATGTTGACCGCTCTCTTCAGGAGGGCACAGGCTACCCCAGCCCAGCTTACATCCTCCCCATATAGGAGTCTCTGAGTTGCCTGGAGTCTAAAAGCTCTGACTCTGGATCTAATATCGACCAGCCCCTGTCCTCCTTCCTGTATTGGCAGATAGAGCACTGGTGCCTTCAACCAGTGCTGACCTAACCAGCAGAAGTCCACCAGGAGCTGTTGAATTCTTCTTACTAGGTCCTCTGGAGGCTCTAGAACCATAATTTTGTGCCACAGAGATGATGCAACCAGGTTGTTACAGACCAGGATTCTCTCCCTGTAGTACAGCTGGGGTAGCATCCATTTCCAGTGAGACAACCGAGCACACACTTTTTCTACTTGACCCTCCCAATTTTTTTTCTGTATTCATCTGTCTCTAAAAATACCCCTAGATATTTAAAACCTGCTCTCCCCAACTGCAAACCACCAGGTAATGATGGACTAATAAAATCTTGACCACACCACAGAGCATCACTTTTTTGCCAATTAACTTTGGCTGAAGACGCTTTCCCATAACATTCCAAAGCCATTTTTAGACATTGAACATCACTATGACTTCTAATTAAAACTGTGACATCATCTGCATATGCAGAGAGCTTGATAAGGCACTTAAAATCCAATGTATTGAGCTGTAAACCTGTTAGCTGTCTAATCTACACAGCAAAGGCTCAGTGGCTATACTGTAAAGTTGACCTGAAATAGGACAACCTTGCCTAATGCCTCTGTTGACTTTTACAGGAATACTGAGGCCACCAGCTATTTTAATCATACATGTGGCCCCAGCATACAACAGTTTTATTTTGGAAAATAAAATTGTACCCAAAACCAAAAGCCTTTAAGGTATCAAAAAGAAAAGTGTGATCAACTCTGTCAAAAGCCTTTTCCTGTCTAATGACAGAAAACCTATATTGGTATTATTATAAGAGGCAAAATAAAAAATGTCTCGTACAAAATGTAAATGATCTATTATGGATCTATTTTTTATACAGTATGACTGATCTTTATGTATAATTGTATGCAATACACCATTTACCCTATTGGCCAGACATTTAGAAAAAAATTGTAATCAGAACCTAAAATTGCTACAGGTCTCCAGTTCTTCAAGAGAGTTAGGTCACCTTTTTTTGGGAGTAGCATTAAAACTGCCCGCTGACAACTCAAAGGAAGAATTCCTTCATTTTGATGCATTTTTGGAGTACCTCAAAATAATCATGTCCAATAACATTCCAAAAACTCATTCAATGCGGCAGGTAATCCATCCAGTCCTGGCGTATGTCCTGAGGAGAGTCCTATAACAACAACAGTAACCTCTTCAAAAGTGAGTTCAGTCTCTAAAGATTGCTTGTGTTCTAATGTTAAAACAGGAAGATCTTGTAGCAGTTGATTTCTACACTGTTCATCTGAGTTGTCAGCAGCATATAAATTAGAATAAAAATCCACAGCTAGTTTGCGCAACACTACTGGGCCTGAAGTGTTATGTCCATTGTTATCTCTTAAAACAAACATCTGTTTTTCTTGTCCTGCTTTTCGCTCCAAGTTAAAGAAATAAGAAGGTCCATCCATATCTCTTATTGTTAAAAAACGACTTCTTACAAGAGCTCCTTTAACTTTTTCTTTTAAAAAGGAGCTCAGCTGATTTTTTTTAGTCCACAATTCTTGTAGATTCCTAATAACATTATCATTCATGCTCTTTTCAATGTTCATGATCTCTTTTTCCAACCACTCTAATGTCTTTTTCAAAACTAAAGAGGAATGAGATGTATATTGTTGACAGAAACCTCTTATGTGCACTTTACCAACTTCCCACCACTGAATAATACTTTCATAAAGGCACTTTTCACTTTTCCAGGTTTCCCAAAAAACGTAAAATTCTCACAAAAATGTTTATCTTCCAAAAGTTTAACATTACAATGCCAGTAATAACGTGTATGCTTTCTTTCAGTCAAAGTACACTCAACTGTGATAAGTTTATGATCAGAAAGAGCTTTAGGGATGATAGCTGTATTAACAATCTTATTTCTTATATGGTGTGATATATAAAACCTGTCCAAACGTGCTCCAGAAAAGCTGCCATTGCTAACTTTCATCCATGTATACTGCCATGCTGATAAATTATGCTCTCTCCACACATCTGAATAATTAAGATTTTTTATTATATTAGCTAAACAAATAGCTGACTGTGCATGAGGTTCTTCTCCATTCCTATCTTGTATAAAGTCTAGAGTGCAGTTCCAATCTCCTCCAAATACAATAACGTCACCATCCTGCTGTTGTTTTAAAATGTGCTCTAGTTTAGTAAAAAGCTCTGCTCTGTCTGCTCCTATATTAGGGGCATAGATGTTCACAAACAGAAAATGAAAATTCCTAATTTCAGCCCTTACAATCAATAATCTCCCTGGTACCCACCACAAGCCCCAATCAATCTCATTGTTTTGACTGCTATGGGTTTCTTGCAAAAAAAAAAAAACAACACTCAGATCTTTCAATCGTATAATTTCATTTTTTCTCCCATCCCTCATTCCATTTACATTAATTGATCCCACTTGCAAGATCTCCATAAGAAAGGGAAAAAGAAAGAAGAAAAAACAGAAAGAAAAAGAAAATGTATAAGCCATTGAGATTATTTAGTTTTTCCCCTCGCTTTCCCTGTCTTTTTGCCTCTTCTAAAAACAGTAATATGCTTTTTGAGATGAAACTGCTTCTGTTGTGAGAGCTCTTCATAGCTGCTCACTTTCCTAGCCCATGTCACAGAAGAAATAAACTTGTCAGCATCAGGGAAGTAATTACCTATTTCAACACCAGCTTTTCCTTTAGTTTTATCAAGAAATGTATTAATTTGTTCAACAGTATACAGATCTTTATCAGTTCCTCTTGAGCCATCTGACCATTGATCATCATCTCTTAATCCATCATCAGTACACTGGGATAAACTATCCATCTCAGCCATATTTTCCTCTAAGCCTTCAGCCTGTGCCATATCATTAACTTCACACACATATTCCACACCACTCTGGGCCTCACTCTTATCAATATCGTGTATTACATTCCCAGGTTTATCAGAGACAGAACTGCATCCAAATTGCTCCACACTCCCAGCATTTACATTAAACTAACTCACCTCTTGCACCTTGCCCTCCTCTTTGGCCCCTTCATCTTGCCCCTCAGTTCTCTGTTCTTCACTTTCTCTCATTTGTTGGTCGGTATTATTTACATCACCACGAGATGTAGACGCACACTGGTCATCTTTATGTGGACATGCGAAGCGTTTATGGCCCAAGTCTCCACATTCAAAACACTTCAGGCTCTCAGTGCTGGCGTAACTCATATATGAATTCTCCCCATGATTAACATGGAAAGAGACTTCTAAAGTACGCTCCTGTGAGTACAAAAACATAAAGATTTGGCGTCTAAAAGACAGAACGTGCTTGAGCGCGTTGTTTTTACATCCCAGGAGAATCATTCTGACAGGGCTTGCGATCTTTCCAAACCTCTGCAATTCTTTCGTGATGGTCTCATTAGATATAAACAGTGTAACATTTGAAATTATGATTTTCATTGCTGGAGCGGCTAGCGTGGTTACCGTAACAAACATTTCCTGCACCCATATTCCTCTCACAGTCAACTGATTAACCAGAGAGTCTGATTTTAAAAACACATCGACAGCTTTGTTCATCCGTGAGGCCGAAATTATGTTCACAAAACCCACCTGCTCTCCTATAACTAGGAGCAGCTCTTCCACTGTCACTCCAGGCTCTGGTACACACTTGCACCCATTACGGAGTGACAGAGTTGGTGTTCCTTGCACGGGAACAGACGCCATATCAGTGTCTGAAAAACACGCAAGCGAAACAAGAACTTTCTTTTCTACTGTTTATAAGACTGTCCAGTGAGGGAAAAAATAATAAAAGTTGGAAAAAAAAGTAAAAGATTATTTGAAAGCAAAGTTTTCCACAATCACTCTCACCGACGCGCTCAACTCCCACACGCACCCAGCATGCACCCCGTGAAAGAGAGAGAGAGAGAGAGAGAGAGAGAGAGAGAGACAGACAAAGTCACCTACAACATTACCTTCAACTCAACAGAGGGTATAGACTTGCTGAATATCTGTTCTTGGTCAGAAATTCTAAACACAGACAACTATTAACCAAATTTAGACTAAGTGACCACCAACTGGCTATTGAAATAGGAAGGCATACAAAGACATGGCAACCTAAAGAAGATCGTACATGTGTCCATTGTACATCAGGTGAAGTAGAGACAGAAGTACACTTCCTCATTCACGGTGAAAAATACTCACACCTCAGAGATTAATTATATATGAAATTACAGCATCTTATCCCAGAGTTCAGCATCTGTCACTCACTCGACGTTGGTGTCGATGTAGTGACACTAGGGGTCACTCTTGGGAGCCCGGGACACCTCTGGTCTTTGATAAAAGGCCAATGAAAATTGGCGAGTGGTATTTGCATGCCACTCCCCCGGACATACGGGTATAAAAGGAGCTGGTATGCAACCACTCATTCAGATTTTCTCTTCGGAGCCAAACGGTCATGCTCATTGAGCTGAATAGCACTGTTCATTCACCTCTGCTGGATCTGACGGCGCATTTCAGCGGCTTCTCCCTCCTCTGCACTGGTGCACTGCAGAGAATGCCCCTGGGTGCTTCGGCAGAAAAACTAGAGAGTATATCTTCTGAAAGAGCATTTTTCCCCTTTAAAAGAGTATATTTTTCTAAAAGAGCGCACACACGGAACGTCTTTTTAAAGACGCGTCTTTCTAAAGATGCCTTTCCGATCATGTGTTATTCCTGGTTGCGGTCGTTTTCTCTCAACTTCGGATGGTCATGATCGCTGTCTTTCATGTCTGGGCGCGACCCATACGGAGGCAGCATTTATGAATGGTTCATGTTCTCACTGCGAGAACATGACCATGGCAACGTTGCGGTCGCGGCTTGCTTTCGTAAGAAAGCAAGCCAGCCCAGCGGCTCCCCACCTCGGTCCTCCTACCTACGGGTATGAGCTCAGCGCGGCTAGCACTGGGGGCGATTTGGGGACCTCAATGGGATCGCCTCCACCGGGTATCCCCCCGCGGACCTCCCATTCCCCAGCACGCTCGTCTGCCCCAATCGGGCTTCCGGATGAGTTCGCCGGCTCGTTGCATGGCGAGTCTGGCTTCTTGTTCGGGGCCCGCGAAGATGATGAGCTCTCGAGTGCAGCATCGGAGAGCGGGCTTGTCCAGTCGGACGCAGAAGCCTCAGCTGGGCTTCCCCCTTCGGGGATGGTCGCCCAGTCACAGGCCGATGCCGAAATGACGGACATGCTTTCCCAGGAGGCCGCGAGCATCGGGCTAGAGTGGAACCCTCCGCTCTCCCCTGAACCCTCGCGGCTTGATGATTGGTTTCTGGGCTTGCGGCGCCGCTCAAAACAGCCGCGCCCCCCTCCAGTGCCATTCTTCCCGGAGGTGCATGAGGAGCTGACGAAGTCGTGGGAGGCAGTTTTTACTGCCTGACCCCAACTCCGCAGTTCCCCCGCTCTTACTACCCTCGATGGCGGAGCGGCCAGGGGCTATACGGCGATTCCCCCGGTGGATAAGGCGCTCGTGGTGCACTTATGCCCACAGAGCGCCGCCACCTGGCATGGACGCCCTAAGCTCCCGTCCAAGCCCTGTAGGCTCACGTCGTCCCTGACGGCTAAGGCCTACAGTGCTGCTGGACAAGCCGCCTCTGCCCTGCACGCCATGGCCCTCTTGCAGGTCCACCAAGCCAAGGCACTGAAAGAACTGCACGAGGGTAGTTCCATCCCAGATTTGATGCAGGAACTGCGCTCGGCGACCAATCTCGCCCTCTGGGCGACGAAGGTCACGGCGTGGTCTCTCAGGCTGATGATGGCCACACTAGTGGTCCAGGAGCGCCACCTGTGGCTCAACCTGGTCGAGATGGGTGAGGCCGACAAGACACGGTTCCTTGCTGCCCCCATTTCCCAGGCGGGCCTATTCGGCGACACCGTTGAGGACTTTGCCCAGCAGTTCTTGACAGTAAAGCAGCAGACGGAAGCAATCCGGCACATCCTGCCCCGGCGCAGCTCAAGATCCCTCACCCCGTCTGCTCGTCGCCAAGGGCGTCACCCTGCGGTGACTGCACCGGCTCTGCCGCAGCCCGCCCCTCCACCCGTCTCACAGCCGGAGCCGAAGAACCCACGGAGGTCCTCAAAGCACCCCTGAGACGGGCAACCCAGGGACGAGGGAACCCACTCATGTGGAGCTAGTAGAAAGACCACTCCATCCCCCGGTAGAGGGCCGGGTGGAAAATCTTTTGTTGCCTTTTTGTTTGATTTCGCCACATGCCCAAGTGGCTGCGGTACCCAACAGTTCAGCAAAAGAGTGGCTTCCTTCCTCCCTGGGTCACATAACCGGTGTGTACGGTCGTTACCACGACTACCGTCCACTGGCTTTTTCTTGCAGGATTGGCACTCCAGCGGTGCCCTTTCCGCCCCTGAGCGCCCCGATGTGGCAGCCTCCATGGGTTATGAGGACAGGCCTCTTCCTCCCCCATCTCAGGCTGTTCTGGGGGTGGTCACAAGGAGCCAGGTAAGTGCTTCGATGTCCTTAGACTCAGCACGGCCACGACGTGCTGTGGCACCTCGCACTCCGCACCGCCGCAAGGCCCCACCTGCCGGCTCGCGGTGGCTGGTTTGGACCGTCCGACTCGGCTATGCGTTTCAGTTCGCCAGGCGCCCGCCCAGGTTCAGCGGTATTCACTTCACCTTGGTCAAGGGCGAAAACGCTGTTACCCTGTGCGGAGATCGCTACCCTCCTACGGAAGGGCGCGATAGAACCTGTCCCTCCAGCCGAGATAAAGAAAGGGTTTTACAGCCCCTACTTCATCGTACCGAAAAAGGCGGTGGGTTGCAACCAATCTTGGATCTGCGAGTACTGAACCGGGCTTTACACAGACTCCCGTTCAAGATGCTGACACAAAGACTTATTCTAGCGAGCGTCCGGCATCAAGATTGGTTCGCGGCGGTAGACCTGAAGGATGCGTACTTTCATGTCTCGATCCTTCCTCGACACAGACCCTTCCTGCGGTTCGCGTTCGAGGGTCAGGCGTATCAGTACAAAGTCCTCCCTTTCGGCCTGTCCCTGTCTCCTCGCATCTTTACGAAGATCGCAGAGGCTGCCCTTGCCCCGTTAAGGGAGGTGGGCATTTGTATTTTCAACTATCTCGACGACTGGCTAACCTTAGCTCACTCTCGAGACGGGTTATGCGCACACAAAGACCTGGTGCTCTCACACCTCAGCCTACTAGGGCTTCGGGTCAACTGGGAAAAGGGCAAGCTCCTCCCAGTTCAGAGCATCTCTTTTCTCGGTTTGGAGTTGGACTCAGTCTCCTTGATGGTGCGCCTTACGAACGAGTGTGCCCAGTTGGTGCTGGCCTGTTTGAAGGCATTCAAACAGAAAACAGTGGTTCCACTGAAACATTTTCAGAGGCTCCTGGGGCATATGGCATCCTCGGCGGTGGCCACCCCGCTCGGGTTGATGCATATGAGGCCGCTTCAGCACTGGCTCCAGACTCGAGTCCCGAGATGGGCATAGCGCCACGGGACACACTATTACGTGTTGTCTGTCACCATCTTTTCAGCCCTTGGACCGACCTCTCATTTCTACGAGCAGGTGTTCCCCTAGAACTGGTCTCCAGGCGCTGTTTGCAATGGGCATGCAGCCACCGGCCTCTGGATGGGTCCACGACTGCGTTGGCACATCAACTGCCTCGAGTTACTGGCAATTCTGCTTGCCCTGCGGAGGTTCTGGCCATTGATCCAGGGCAAGCACGAGCTATTTCGGATGGACAGCACGGCAGCGGTAGCATATGTCAAACACCAAGGCGGTCCGCGCTCTCGCTGTATGTCACAACTCGCCCGCTGTCTCCTCCTCCGGAGTCGGCAGCACCTCAAGTCGCTGCGAGCCACTCACATCCCGTGCAACCTCAACACTACAGCGGACGCGCTGTCACGGCAGGTTTCCCTCAGGGGAGAGTGGAGACTCCACCCTTATGTGGTCCAGCTGATTTGGAGTCGATTCGGTCGGGCACAGATGGACCTGTTCGCCTCCCAAGAATCCTCCCACTGCCCACTCTGGTACACCCTCACCGAGGCTCCCCTTGGCATAGACGCGCTGGCACATAGCTGGCCCCCTGGCATTCGCAAATATGCGTTTCCCCCAGTGAGCCTGCTTGCACAGACCCTGTGCAAGGTCAGGGAGGACAAGGAGCAGGTCGTCCTGGTAGCACCCTACTGGCCCACCCAGACGTGGTTCTCGGACCTCACGCTCCTCGCGACAACTCCCCCCTGGCAAATTCCCCTGAGGAAGGACCTTCTTTCTCAGGGACGGGGCACCCTCTGGCACCCGCACCCAGACCTCTGGAATCTCCATGTCTGGTCCCTGGACCGGTGGTAGACACGATCACTCAGTGGTGGACACGATCACTCAGGCTAGGGCCCCCTCTACGAGGCGCCTGTATGCCTTTAAGTGGCATCTATTCGCTAAGTGGTATTCTTCTAGACAAGAAGACCCCCAGAGATGTGCAGTCGGATCAGTGATTTCCTTCTTGCAGGAGAGGCTGGAAGAGAGGCTGTCCCCTTCCACCTTGAAGGTGTACATTGCTGCCATAGCAGCACACCACGACGCAGTTGACTGTAAGTCCTTAGGGAAGCACGACCTGATCATCAGGTTCCTAAGAGGCACCAGGAGGCTGAATCTCTCCATAGTTCTTCAGGGTCTACAGAGAGCCCCCTTTGAGCCTTTGCAGTCAGCCGAGCTTAAGGCACTCTCCTTGAAGACTGCCCTCCTGACTGCGCTCACTTCCATCAAGAGGGTAGGTGACCTGCAAGCGTTCTCTGTCAGTGAAACGTGCCTGGAGTTCAGTCCGGGCTATTCTCACGTGATCCTGAGACCCCGACCGGGCTATGTGCCCAAGGTTCCCACCACTCCTTTTAGGGACCAGGTGGTGAACCTGCAAGCACTGCCTCAGGAGGAGGCAGACCCAGCCCTGTCGTTGCTGTGTCCAGTGCGCGCTTTACGCATCTATTTGGATCGCACGCAGAGCTTTAGAGTCTCTGAGCAGCTCTTTGTCTGCTTTGGTGCACAGCAGAAAGGAAGCACTGTCTCCAACCAGAGGATCGCCCACTGGCTCGTTGACACCATAACCATGGCATATCTCACCCAAAGCATGCCACCCCCTGTAGGGCTATGAGCCCATTCTACCCGTGGTGTAGGGGCTTCTTGGGCCCTGGCCAGAGGTGCCTCTCTAACAGACATTTGCAGAGCAGCGGGCTGGGCAACACCCAACACCTTTGCAAGGTTCTACAACCTCCGGGTGGAACCGGTTTCGTCCCAGGTAGTGGCATGCAACACAAGCGGATAAGCCCGGGATAGCCGGCCGGGTGTATCGCTTGCACATAGCGCCTTCCACCTCCTTTTGAGCTGAAGACGTGTGCCGTTAATTCCCAGTAGTGTTCAAAAAATTTGTCCCTCATTGACTTCCTCCAAGCCCTGTGGCAGTCGAGTTTTCGGAGAGACTCACTGCCGGCCCAGTACACGCGCTAACTAAGAGCCCTGTTCTGGGGATTACCCCTGGGAGGGACACCCCCCGACTAGACCTGGCGGCCCAGTAGGATAATTCCCCTTCTTTTTTAGGGAGTGGAAAAAGAGAAGGGGAAAAGAGGCCACAACCAGGTTAAGCCTGTCTCTATCTTTGGGTAGTCGATTTGTCCCCAAAAAGGGCCGTTCGACACTCATAACTGTGTTGGGGGAGGTTACGTGTCGACCTGGTGTGCTGGCTATGAGGCACACAGCAAGTCTGCCCACCACACACCGCCAGTTCAGGTAACACCGTTCAGCCTTGTAGCATTTTGTATAGGGACCCCTAGTGTCACTACATCGACACCAGCGTCGAGTGAGTGACAGATAGGGAATGTCATGGTTACTGGTGTAACCTCTGTTCCCTGATGGAGGGAACGAGATGTTGGCCCCTCCTGCCACAACGCTGAACTACCCGCTGAAACCTTATACCTTGTACCTTATATCGGCTCCTCAGCGTAAAACCTGAATGAGTGGTTGCATACCAGCTCCTTTTATACCCGTATGTCCGGGGGAGTGGCATGCAAATACCACTCGCCAATTTTCGTTGGCCTTTTATCAAAGACCAGAGGTGTCTCAGGCTACATCGACACAACGTCTCGTTCCCTCCATCAGGGAACAGAGGTTACACCAGTAACCATGACGTTTCATTCCCTCAGTGAAAATGAAAAACTGAAAATCTTACTCGGTGAAGGACCCACTTCACCCTTAGTGGCCGATCACATTAACAAATGAACACACATCCAGCACCTGTTTCAGCAGTTTAGTTTAACTACTATTTTTTATTTATTATTTTGTTTATTTATTTACATTTTACTGTATATGTCGAGCACAATTACTTGTCTTTGTTTCCTTAGTTGTTTCATGTCTAGTTTTGTTTTGTCTTATTGTTCATGTCCATTTTACTGTATTCACTTTGTTTCTCTTGTAATGCTTTGGCAATATGTACTTACTGTATGTCATGCCAATAAAACGATTTGAATTTGAGAGAGAGAGAGAGAGATTGAGAGAGAGAGAGAGATGGTGCTTTAAAAGGAAGTTTGATCCATTCTTCTCCATTGACACACACACAGGTGAGAGTAAACACGAAAAGTGGGGTGTGGTGTGTGTGTGTGTGTGTGTGTGTGACTGTAACATTATCGCTGTTGTGAGTATATTTAATATAACTATATTAAGACATTCTGTATATGATAAACTACTCATATTACTCTCATCAGACACATACACACATTTACAGTGGAATATTTCATTATAGTGTACGATGATGTTGAATTGTCTAATGAAAATCATCATTAACTGTAATAGTTATGACAGCAACTCTAATGACAATAACAGTGATGACAAGTGTTATAACGCATTATTAAACGTGTGTAGGAAGATGGGTTTTATGATAGATTTATGCATTAAGATTGGATAGATATGCCATATTATCATCATTAATT
The DNA here is from genome assembly GCF_019703515.2 of Myxocyprinus asiaticus. Classification (NCBI taxonomy): domain Eukaryota; kingdom Metazoa; phylum Chordata; class Actinopteri; order Cypriniformes; family Catostomidae; genus Myxocyprinus; species Myxocyprinus asiaticus. The sequence continues at coordinate 635,059 of NC_059374.1, forward strand.
GAAATTTCATTTTTTTTCATGTTTATTTCTGATAAGGATGCATGCATTTGTGTAGTCAACATGCACCTAACAATAAATGCATGTAAAGCATTCAGTTCAATTATGTTTAATGTTTCTGCTGTTGCCTGGATATGACATCACAATGAAATTACTGCGTCATGTCATTGTTCTTATCATGTGACCATTGTTAAGGAATGTAAAATTAGTTTAATGCTTTATGTTGTCTTGACTTCATAGGCTACTATAGATGAAGGAGATGATGCTGTCTGTGATATTGCTGTAGGGATACTGAACTAGCAAAACATGATTTGTCAGGTCATCTCAAATGTGCTTGTGGTAATACCGAGTCAGATTGGGGAGTAAAGTAAAAATAACAACTGCACATGACTTCTCATATCCTATTATACTTCATCTAAAACTGTTTTAAACATTTCTCTTATGACTTCATATTAATTGAAAGACTACAGGGAATATCTGTTGTTTTAAATGTCTCCACAACAGCTGATTAAAAAGGTGACAACATTAAAACAAATTGTGAACACCTTAATAAACTTTGCTTTATACATTCATATAAATGTTGACCTAAAATCTTGATGCTGGAAAAAAAAGTTATATTTTATTTGTTCACTTATACTATACTAAGCCTATACTAAACAAGAGCTACAATACAGCATTTAATTTAGGATTAATAATTTACCATAATAGGTACATTTTAAGTGCAAAGATACAACCCACTTGTGGTATTTTCTTGCATTTTATGAGTGAGAATGTCAGTATTGTCCATGTTGTTGAGCGTGTTTCTGCTGATAATGCACCTGCATGCAGGACGCGTCACACCTGAGCGGCTGCTGGATTGTAGAAAGCTCCCACAGGGCGTTACCACCCACTAGAATTTCACCTTTATTACCTCTGAGGCTTACATTATTAATAAACACATTTAAACATGCACTGTTTCCCTCTTATCGCTCTCTTAATATTCATTACACAACTAAATTGATCATAAAATAACTACATTTAACATATCACAGACCATTACTTAGGAGGTGATTATCTTTAAAATGAGTCCGCACACAATGTAATCGGATGTATAGATCATTAGATAATCCACACGAAGCACAATATGCACACTGCACATAATGTGATATTTGGCTAAAAACACATTAGCTTTCATGGATCAGATGACATCATCAAATTACGTAGTACGTTGTCCAGCATCATGGAACAGTAAACCAATCGTATTAGGATTCAGATCACTGCAACCAGAGGTGGAAGTCATCCAAATATGGGCACAGAGGATCGTTCACTGTAATTACATATGGCCACCAGGAGATGGCACCAGGTACATGCAGCAGACTCAATGATGACTCAAATGACACAGAATGAAACTGAATGAGATATACTCATGCCTGCATGCTTTGGAGAGAGAGCATACCTTTAGTCATTGTTGTGGAAGTAGTTCTTATGTACAGTTATTATGTGTTTGGAAAAGCTTTTGGACACTAGGATAAATTATATTTGTATTGCTATAACTTTTAATTGCTTTGTCATATCAACACAAAATTTCTCAGATACAGATGACATGATTGGGAACAGAACAAGCTTTTCAAAAGTTTTTTGGAGCCACCTTATTTACACCCTGAGATATATAATGTTATATAAGACATTATTTTATTATTATGCTCAAGTTTCTCTCAGAGTCTTAGAATTTATTATAATCTACATCATTAAAAATGTGAAAAGTTTTCTTTAAAATTATACAAAACACTGTGGTGTGGGTCCTGGAATTTAGCATCGAATTCTTTGTTAAAAAACCTCTATGAAAACCCCAAATGTCAGTGATTAAGCTATAGTTTAAAATCATATTAAACAGCTCTGACATTCTAAACACTATTGACGAGGAAAACAGGAGAAAATTGCACCATGAAAAGACATAACTTATAAGTTTTTTCTATCCACACATCACAACCTTTCAGTGGCATTTTCTCTGAGGCAGCAAGGGAGGCAGTGCCTCAAAAAATTTGGATAAGAAAAATAATCAACTGTATATTAATAAAATATATAACATATTCCGAAATGTGAGCTTGAATAATGTGTATAGCAGTTATATTTCTAAAATCACACTGTTCAACAGCGACACCAGCGGATAAAGTTTCAGAGTGGCATCGTCTCTCTTGACTCCTTTCAGCTCGTTGTGATTTAATTGAGCTTCTAAAGCGTGGGCTGAATGTGAATGGGGTAACTGCGGAATATAGGTGAAAAGTCACATGAGAGGAGGCAATGTCTCCACTTTGATTTGACTGGTCACTACCCTGTCATTAATTCATCAATGTGACAATACTGTGCCCGCCTATCATGCTCGCAACAGATCCACAGATTGCCGTAAACGGAGCAAACGTAAGCATGCAGACTTATAACAGAATAATGGCTAACCAACATGAACAATACCACTTCTAGTCATGTCAGAATCAAAATGAGCTTAAAATAGAACATGAAATGGTCTGTGAGTGAGTGGGTTTAGCGAGCACTTCTGTTCATTTCATGCCATCTTAAGGTGCTTCCTGAGGAGTAAATGATCCAAAAAATAAAGTGACTAATAAAAAGAATAGCTAAACAACAATTAATAGTAATAGATACTTGAAATATGGTTGTTGCTGTATAATTGTATTACTTTTGAAGCAATGTAATAAAAAAATAAAAAAATAAATAAAAAATAGAACACATAAACATACGTTTTTTTATTTGACTTGGTTTAATAAATAGTCTGTTAATATGAGCATACAAAACATTATAGTACTGCTTGTTAATCATGTAAGTTAAAAAAGTATTCCATATCCCTTTCCCACACAAACATCTGATATATGGCCATTAATATTTAAACTATAGTTCATATATGTGGTCATACATATTCAAATTCCACTTTGTATTTAAAATATATTTCACATATATGAAAACCCAACTAAGCCATTTTTTTAGTATTTTGAAATATATGTAGTTGCATACATGTGACTTTTAATATCAGTGGAAACCATATATGAACATGCATATGTGTTTTACATATACAGTGTTGTGACATGTCAGATATCTGAATGGGTTTCTCCTGTAAACGTCAAATGGAACTGAAATATGAATTTACATTGGACTAAAAAAAAAACACCCCTGATATGGCACTCTGCCTTCTCAATTCAAAAGTCCACCACTCATCAATGCAACCCTTACAAAAAGTAACATGAATTTACTTTTGTAACCCTAACTGTATCAACAATGATAAATACACAGAAGTGTGGTACATTCATACTTAGTATTGTTATATTATTATAGTTCTCTTTAATATTATATTCCCTCACCGCCACATGGGGAGCACCTACCCCAGAACAGGACTCTTAGTTAGCATGTGTAATTGGCCAGAAGCGAATCTCTCTTAAAACTCGATTGCCACAGGGCTTGGAGGAAGTCAAGCAGGGAACAAACTTGTGAACACTACTGGGAATTAATGGCGCACGTCTTCAGCTCAAAAGGAGGTGGAAGGCGCTATGTGCAAGCGATACACCCGGCCGGCTATCCCGGGCTTATCCGCTTGTGTTGCATGCCACTACCTGGGACAAAACCGGTTCCACCCGGAGGTTGTAGAACCTTGCAAAGGTGTTGGCTATTGCCCAGCCCGCTGCTCTGCAAATGTCTGTTCAAGAGGCACCCCTGACCAGGGCCCAGGAATCCGCTATACCCCTGGTAGAATGGGCTCATAGCCTTACCGGGGGCAGCATGTCCTGGGCGTGATATGCCATAGTTATGGTGTCAGTGAGCCAGTGGGCGTTCCTCTGCTTGGAGACAGCGCTTCCTTTCTGCTGTGCACCAAAGCAGACAAAGAGCTGCTCAGAGATTCTAAAGCTCTGCGTGCGATCCAAATAGATGCGTAAAGCACGCGCCGGACACAGCAATGACAGGGCTGGGTCTGCCTCCTCCTGGGGCAGCACTTGCAGGTTCACCACCTGGTCCCTAAAAGGGGTGGTGGGAACCTTGGGCACATAGCCCGGTCGGGGTCTCAGGATCATGTGAGAGTAGCCTGAACTGAACTCCAAGCACGTTTCGCTGACAGAGAATGCTTGCAGGTCTCCTACCCTCTTGATGGAAGTGAGCGCAGTCAGGAGGGCAGTCTTCAAGGAGAGTGCCTTAAGCTCGGCTGACTGCAAAGGCTCAAAGGGGGCTCTCTGTAGACCCTGAAGAACTACAGAGAGGTCCCATGAGGGAACGAGGCGCGGTCTGGAGGGATTCAGCCTCCTGGCACCTCTTAGGAACCTGATGATCAGGTCGTGCTTCCCTAAGGACTTACCGTCGACTGCGTCATGGTGTGCTGCTATGGCGGCAATGTACACCTTCAAGGTGGAAGGGAACAGCCTCCCTTCCAACCTCTCCAGCAGGAAGGAAAGCACTGATCCGACTGCACATCTCTGGGGGTCTTCCCATCGGGAAGAACACCACTTAGTGAACAGACGCCACTTAAAGGCATACAGGCGCCTTGTAGAGGGGGCCCTAGCCTGAGTGATTGTGTCTACCACCGCAGGTCCTTCCTCAGGGGAATTCACCAGGGGGGAGCTGTCGCGAGGAGCGTGAGGTCCGAGAACCACATCTAGGTGGGCCAGTAAGGTGCTACCAGGACAAACTGCTCCTCGTCCTCCCTGACCTTGCATAGGGTCTGTGCCAGTAGGCTCACTGGGGGAAACACATATTTGCGTAGGCCAGGGGGCCAGCCGGGTGCCAGCACGACTACGCTGAGGGGAGCCTTGGTGAGCGGGCAGTGGGCAGTGGGAGGATTCTTGGGAGGTGAACAGGTCCACCTGTACCCTTACAAATCGACTCCAAATCAGCTGGAACACCTGAGGGTGGAGTCTCCACTCTCCCCTGAGGGTAACCTGCCGTGACAGCGCGTCCACAGTAGTGTTGAGGTTGCCCGGGATGTGAGTGGCTCACAGCGACTTGAAGTGCTGCTGACTCCAGAGGAGGAGACGGCAGGCAAGTTGTGACATACAACGAGAGCGCAGACCGCCTTGGCGGTTGACATATGCTACCTTTGCCATGTTGTCTGTCTGAACTAACACGTGCTTGCCCTGGATCAACGGCCGGAACCTCCGCAGGGCGAGCAGAATTGGCAACACCTCGAGGCAGTTGATATGCCAATGCAGTCACGGACCCGTCCAGAGGCCGGCGGCTGCGTGCCCGTTGCAAACAGCGCGCCAGCCCATTTTGGAGGCGTCTGTTGTGACCACGACGCACCTGGAGACCAGTTCTAGAGGAACACCTGCCCATAGAAATGAGAGGTCGGTCCTAGGGCTGAAAAGACGGTGACAGACCAGCGTGATGACCACGCAATGTGTCCCGTGGCGCCATGCCCATCTCAGGACTCGAGTCTGGAGCCAGTGCTGAAGCGGCCTCATATGCATCAACCCGAGCGGGGTGGCCACCGCCAAGGATGCCATATACCCCAGGAGCCTCTGAAAAAGTTTTAGTGGAACCGCTGTTTTCTGTTTGAACGCCTTCAAACAGGCCAGCACCGACTGGGCGTGCTTGTTCGTAAGGCGCGCTGTCAAGGAGACTGAGTCCAACTCCAAACCGAGAAAAGAGATGCTCTGAACCGGGAGGAGCTTGCTCTTTTCCCAGTTGACCCGAAGCCCTAGTCGGCTGAGGTGTGAGAGCACCAGGTCCCTGTGTGCGCACAACATATCTCGAGAGTGAGCTAGGATTAGCCAGTCATTGAGATAGTTGAGAATGCGAATGCCCACCTCCCTTAACGGGGCAAGGGCAGCCTCTGCGACCTTCGTGAAGACGTGAGGAGACAGGGACAGGCCTAAAGGGAGGACTTTGTACTGATACGCCTGACCCTCGAATGCAAACTGCAGGAAGGGTCTGTGTCGAGAAAGGATCGAGACGTGGAGGTACGCATCCTTCAGGTCTACCGCCATGAACCAAACTTGATGCCGGACGCTCGCCAGAATGCTTTTTGCATCAGCATCTTGAACGGGAGTCTGTGTAAGGCCCGATTCAGTACTCGCAGGTCCAAGATTGGCCGCAACCCACCGCCTTTTTTCGGTATGATGAAGTAGGAGCTGTAAAACCCTTTCTTCATCTCGGCTGGAGGGACAGGTTCTATCGCGCCCTTCCGTAGGAGGGTAGTGATCTCCGCGCGCAAGGTAGCAGCGTTTTCGCTCTTGACCAAGGTGAAGTGAATACCGCTGAACCTGGGCGGGTGCCTGGTGAACTGAATCGCGTAGCCGAGTCGGACGGTCCGGATCAGCCATCGCGACGGATTGGAAAACGCGAGCCACGCGTCCAAGTTCCGCGTAAGGGGGACCAAGGGGACAATGTCATCGGACGTACTGGCAGGTGGGGTCTCACGGCGGGACGGAGCTCGAGGTGCCACACCACGTCATGGCCGTGCTGAGTCTAGGGACATCGAAGCACTTACCTGGCTCCTTGTGACCACCCCTGGAACAGCCTGGGACAAGGTAGGAAGAGGCCTATCCTCGTAACCCATGGAGACTGCCACATCGGGGGCGGCTGTGTGCCATAGCTGGGTGCTCAGGGGCGGAAAGGCCACTGCTGGTGCGCCAATCCTGCAAGAAAAAACCCGTGGACAGTAGTCATGGTGACAACCGTGCACACTGGGTATGTGACCCAGGGAGGAAGGAAGCCGCTCTTTTGCTGAACTGTTGGGTACCGCAGCCACTTGGGCATGTGGCGAAATCAAACAAAAATAGCAACAAAAGATTTTCCACCCAGCCCTCCAACGGGGGATGGAGTGGTCTTTTTACCAGCTCCAGATGAGTGGGTTCCCTCGTCTCTTGGTCGCCCGTCTCAGGGGCGCTTTGACGACCTCCGTGGGTTCTTAGTCGCCAGCTGTGAGACGGGTGGCGTCTGCTTCCTGTGGTGGGCTCCACGCTGGGGCCGGGCCGAAGGGGCGGGCTGTGGTGGAGCCGGTGCAGTCACCGCAGGGGGACGCCCTTGGCAACGAGCAGACGGAGTGCGGGATCTTTAGCCACGCCGGGGCAGGATGTGCCGGATTGCCTCCATCTGCTGATTCACCGCCGAGAACTGCTGGGCAAAGTCCTCGACGGTGTTGCCGAATAGGCCAGCGAGGGAAATGGGGGCAGCAAGGAACCGTGTCTTGTCGGTCTCGCCCATCTCGACCAGGTTGAGCCAAAGATGGCGCTCCTGGACCACTAGTGTGGCCATTGTCCGCCTGAGAGACCGCACCGTGACCTTCGTCGCTCGGAGAGCGAGTTCGGTCGCCGAGTGCAGTTCCTGCATCAAATCTGGGGCGGAACTACCCTCGTGCAGTTCTTTCAGCACCTTGGCTTGGTGGACCTGCAGGAGAGCCATGGCGTGCAGGGCAGAGGCGGCTTGTCCAGCAGCACTGTAGGCTTTAGCCGTCAGAGACGACATGAACCTAAAGGGCTTGGACGGGAGCTTAGGGTGTCCGCGCCAGGTGGTGGCGTTTTGTGGGCATAGATGCACTGCAAGCGCCTTATCCACCTGGGGAATCGCCATATAGCCCCTGGCCGCCCCGCCATCGAGGGTAGTGAGAGCGGGGGAACTGCGGAATCGGGGCCGGGTAGTAAAAGGTGCCTCCCACGATTTTGTCAGCTCCTCATGCACTTCTGGGAAGAATGGCACTGGAGCGGTGCGCGGCTGCTTTGAGCGGCGCCGCGAGCCCAGGAACCAATCACCAAGCCGCGAGGGTTCAGGGGAGAGTGGAGGGTTCCACTCTAACCCGACGCTCGTGGCCGCCTGGGAAAGCATGTCCGTCATTTTGGCATCAGCCTGAGGCTTCTGCGTCCGACTGGACAAGCCCGCTCTCCGATGCTGCGCTCGAGAGCTCATCATCTTCGCGGGCTCCAAACAAGAAGCAAGACTCTCCATGAGATGAGCCGGCGAACTCATCCGGAAGCCCGATTGGGGCAGACGAGCGTGCTGGGGAATGGGAGGTCCGTGGGGGGATACCCGGCGGAGATGATCCCATTGGGGTCCCCAAATCGCCCCCAGTGCTAGCCGTGCTGGCCTCATACCCATAGGTAGAAGGACCGAGGCGGGGAGCCGCTGGGGTGACTTGCTTTCTTACGAAAGCAAGCCGCGACCACAACGTTGCCATGGTCATGTTCTCGCAATGAGATCATGAACCATCCACAAATGCTGCCTCCATGTGGGTCACGCCCAGACATGAAAGACAGCGATTATGACCATCCGAAGTTGAGAGATAACGACTGCAACCAGGAATAACACACAATCGGAAAGGCATCTTTAAAAAGACGCATCTTTAAAAAGACGTTCTGTGTGTGCCGCTCTTTTAGAGAAATATATACTCTTTTAGAGGAAAAAAGCTCTTTCAGAAAATATACTCTCTTGTTTTCTGCCGAAGCGCCCAGGGGCATTCTCTGCAGTGCACCAGTGCAAAGGAGGGAGAAGCCGCTGAAATGTGCCGTCAGATCCAGCAGAGGTGAATGAACAGTAGGATTCAGCTCAATGAGCATGACCGTTCGGCTCCGAAGATAAAATTTGAATGAGTGGTTGCATACCAGCTCCTTTTATACCCGTATGTCCGGGGGAGTGGCATGCAAATACCACTCGCCAATTTTCATTGGACTTTTATCAAAGACCAGAGGTGTCTCGGGCTCCCAAGAGTGACCCCTAGTATCACTACATTGACACAACGTAGAGTGAGTGACAGATAGGGAACTACATAAGATGTTGGTTAATGGAGAAAAAATAACCTTGGGAGAAACCAGACTCACTGTGGGGGCCAGTTCCCTTCTGACTAAACAACATGAAGATAATGCCAATATTAGTTGCTTATGTGCAGTGCAGGTCATGATTTAAAATTATAAGTGTTAAGGGTCAGTGTTTAAATAAAGATTTTGTATGAACTGTAAGATTAATGACTAATGTCTTTGAAGTTCATCCTGGATTAACCGCAGAAGTTCACGTAGATGCATTGTCCTTGTTAGTTGGCTGACGAAGGCTTTTGTTGGCAATTAATTGATAGTCTATGTATTCCATTTCAAGAGTGTAGTCTATCATTAGACCGAGGTGATGTAGGCAGAGATCAGTTAGGTGCATCGCAGTTCAACTGGCCGGTAATTTCGGTGAGGTTCAGTGGGGTCCATCCTAAATCCAAGTTTCAGGCAGTGGCCAGTGAAGTATCTGATGTCTTACAGTTGGAGTTGGCATCAGTTCATCCTCTAAAGTCCATCGTAATAGACTGAAGTGATGTCTGGCTGGCACCAGCTACATTTAGTCATCATCACTCAGAGACACGTAGCAGTGGAGTCTGGCACCAAGCAAGAACGAAGCTGGATCTGGCTGGCTCTGGTAACCTCGAGATTCATATTCATATATCATAATTGAGACAGGGAAACAAATGGAATAATATTAGCGTAGATGCCATTCAATTTTATGCAGAGTTATAGATCTTGATAGATGTTTCTGGTTCCGGCAGACCTAACTAAATCAGCCTAATTGTGAGTTGAAGGATAAATTAGGTGTATGCCTAGCTAAATAGATGAGTCTTTAGACTAGGCTTAAACTGAGTGTGTCTGCATCCCGAACAGTGTTAGGGAGACTATTCCATAGTTTAGGAGACAAATATGAAAAAGATCTACCTTCTTTTGTAGATTTTGATATTCTAGGATCTATTAACAGGCCAGAATCTTGTGATCATAATGAACGTGACGGAATATAGCATGGTAGAAGGTCACTTAAGTACTGTGGAGCTAGACCATTCAAAGCTTTGTATGTAATCAAAATTTTAAAATTAATACGAAATTGAACAGGTAGCCAATGTAATGACAATAAAATTGGGCTAATATGATCCTATTTCTTGGTTCTAGTCAACACTCTGGCTGCGGCATTTTGAACCAATTGAAGATTATTTATTGAACTTGCAGTACATCCTCCCATTAATGCATTACAATAACCTAGTCTTGAGGTCATGAATGTATGAATTAGTTTTTCGGCATCAGCAACAGAGAGCGTGTGTCGTAACTTAGCAATATTTTTGAGGTGGAAGAATGCTGTTCTACAAACATTGGAAATGTGACTTTCAAAGGACTGATTGGTATCAAAAATAACACCTAAGTTCTTCACTGTAGAAGACGATGTAACAGTACATCCATCGAGAGACAAATTATATTGCAGCTGCTTATTTTTAGAGGTTTTTGGTCCAATAATTAGTACCTCTGTTTTGTCGGAATTGAGTAGAAGGAAATTTCTGGCCATCCAATCTTTGACACACTATTTTTTGTGAAATTGTGAAATTATACATTTTATAGAAATATAAAAGTTGGGTATCGTCGGTATAACAGTGGAAACTTATTCCACGATTCCTGATAATATCTGCCAGGGGAAGCATATATAAGGAGAATAGCAGAGGCCCTAAAACTGATCCCTGTGGCACTCCAAACTTAACTTTTGTTTGATTTGACAATTCCTCATTTACACAGACAAAGTGGTAGCGGTCTGATAAATAGGACCTAAACCATGCTCCAGCCTATTCAAGAGAATGTCGTGATCTGTGGTGTTGAATGCAGCACTAAGATCTAAAAGCACTAGAACAGAAATTCAGCCGCGATCAGATGATAAGAGCAAGTCATTTGTAACTCTGATAAGTGCAGTCTCTGTATTGTGATGGGGCCTCAATCCTGACTGAAATTGTTAATAAATACCATTTCTCTGTAGAAATGAACATAGTTGGGAGGAGACTACCATTTCTAGTATTTTCGACATAAATGGGAGATTTGAAATCGGTCTATAATTAGCCAATTCACCAGGATCAAGCTTTGGCTTCTTAATAAGCGGTTTGATAACTGCCATTTTAAAGTTTCTTGAGACATGTCCTAAGGATAGCGAGGAGTAAATAATATTAAGAAGAGGTTCTGAGATTACAGGGAATACCTCTTTTAAGAGCTTAGTTGGTATTGGATCTAACAAACATGCTGTGGCTTTTTATTTTTTGCTTTTTAGCTCTTCAAGGCTTATGAAAGCTAAGGATTAAAGTTGCTTGTGAGGAAAATTATGAGACATTGTTTTCTGAGCTGCTGTGACAGTTGATAGCATAATTCCATTTTATTTCTGATGATTTCTATTTTATCAGTAAAGAAATTGTATTACTCATTACTAAGTCATTACTATTGTGCTGCGACGGAATATCTGGTTCAATCGAGGCTTTATCCTAACCAATTTAGCCACAGTACTGATTGACTATATGTTACATTTATATAGTGCTTTTTCGGACACTACACTCAAAGCGCTTTATACAGTGAACAGGGGACTCTCCTCAACCTCCACCAGTGTGCAGCATCCACCTGGATGATGCGACGGCAGCCATAGTGCGCCAGTACGCTCACCACACACTAGCTATTGGTGGAGAGGAGAGAGTAGAGTTACAGAGCCAATTGATGGATGGGGATTATTAGGATGACTGAGAAGGGCCAATTGGGGGAATTTGGCCAGGACACCGGGGTTACACTCCTACTCTTTGGGATTTTTAATATCCACAGAGAGTCAGGACCTTGGTTTAACGTCTCATCTGAAGGAAAAATAAACACCTAGGATTGTTGTGGTTATTTTCTATGAGTTTGCTAAAATATGCTGACCTGGCAGCTTTTAGTGCCTGTCTGTAGCTACAGACACTATCCTTCCATGCACAGCGAAATACCTCTAATTTTGTATTCTTCCACTTGTGCTCCATTTTATGAGCTTCTCTCCTGAGATCATGAGTGTGATCATTGTACTGTGGTGCGGGTTTTGTTTTTTCTTTAATTTTCTTTAATCGAAGGGGGGGGGGCAACACAATCAAGAGTGCTAGAGAAGATTGTATTTATATTATCTGTTATTTCATCATGTTCTTCTAGACTTTTTGGCTTTCTAGTATCAACATCAACTCCATATGACAGAATTAAATCTAGTGTATGATTATGGTGATGAGTTGGTCCTGTCACATTTTGTCTGACTCCAAGAGAGTTGAGAATATCGATAATTGCTAACCCCAGTGTGTTATTTTCATTATCTATGTGAATGTTGAAGTCACCAACAATTAAAGCTCTATCTACAGTAAATACTAGATATGATAGAAAATTTGTGAATTCACCGAGGAAACCAGAGTAAGGCCCGGGTGATCTATATACTGTAGCAAGGGCAAAAGAAGAGATTTTTTATTTATATCTGATAAGCATTATTGTGATATTATTATATCACAATAAGCATTATTAGTTCAAAAGACTTAAACTTATATCCTGTCCTCTGAGTAACACCAAAAACTTCACAGTAAATTGTAGCAACACCTCCTCCTCGATCATTTTGATGAGGCTCATATTTATAACAATAACCTGGGGAGAGTAGATTGTAAGAAAAAGTAACTGGCTTTGTCTGTCTTCAAATGACTATTTGAATAACAGCCTGGTGAAAGGACTCTGTTAAGGTGTCCCAACTCAGTCACATTCACACTGTCAGAATATTGTAATTTAGCCCAAAACACGGTCCCCCCACTTTTAGCCTACACCTCAAATGAACATCAGCTGACATAAAAAATATGCACACTTTTGGCGCATGCATTAATAATAATATAGCATGGGAAATGACAGAAAAGGAGTTACTACAAGCCGCTTTATTTAATAGGTCAGGCCTCAATGAACTTAAACAAGTGACGGGCACTTCATAAAGCATTGAAATCTTAACAAAAAATTTTTCAAACCAATGCTTGTAAGCAGACATCACAATGGCCAAATCATGAGATTTCACCAGCAGGTGTCGCCAGTGTATGTCATTTTGAGCACTATGGAACACTGAATCACTTACCGAATAAATTGGTTCAATTGATTCAGAATTATGAAAAGCTTTGAGGTAGTCATCATTATCTCAAACAGTATCACAGCTAACTCAGAGGAACACTAATCTCACCCAGGGTAACTAAAAAATAAACCCATGTCATAACATAAAATGACATAATTAACATTAAACGGACCTTAAAACATAACTATAAACCACCAAAAACTTTTAAACGTTAATTAATAACACCCCCAAACAGTCTTCATAACCTGCACAGATATACCTCATTAACACCCAATAGCAAGTCAAGCATAAACAACAACAGATGTTAAAGTATATTCCTGGTAAGGACGATAATTCGGTGTAGTTTTAGCATCTGATATTAATTTAAATAGGTTAACATGCCATTTTGCCCTTTGCACCAAGAAAAGTGAAAATATGCAGACGTCTGATCGGTCCACTGATCTACAAAAGCACCGTAACCTGAATAAAACAAGCTAGAAATGAATGACAGTGGATGAGTGTGTGCTGGCTGTTACTGCCATTCAATATTATTTGCAGATGCATGTTGAACTATAAGGAGATGTTCCGGTATACACAAGTCCAGATGTTTAAGTAGTTATCACATATACATTTACATTTATTCATTTGGCAGACGCTTTTATCCAAAGTGACTTACAAAAGAGGAAAACATAAGCGAATCATCTTAGGAGACAGCGGTATGAAAAGTGCTGTATTACCAAGTATCACTAGCATCATAATAGTATTTAAAACAGAATAAAGTGCAACAGGAATTGTTTTTTTTTTTTTTTTTTTTTTTTTTTTTAATGACTGGTTAAGTGCTCATGGAAAAGATGTGCTTTTAGTCGTTTTTTGAAGACAGAGAGTGAGTCAGCTTCACGGATGGAGTTGGGAAGATCGTTCCACCAACGTGGTACGATGAAGCTGAAAGTCCGGGAAAGTGTTTTGGTGCCTCTTTGTGTTGGTACAACAAGGCGACGTTCCTTAGCCAACCGCAGGCTTCTAGTGGGCGCGTAGCTCTGCATAAATGATTTTAGGTATGCTGGAGCAGACCCAGTGACTGTTCTGTATTCCGTCATCAGAGCCTTGAATTTGATACGTGCATCAACCGGCAGCCAGTGGAGAGAGATGAAGAGTGGTGTAACGTGCTCTCTTTGGTTCATTAAAGACCAGATGTGTTGCTGCATTCTGAATCATTTGCAGGGGTCTAATTGCACTTGCAGGGAGGCCTGCAATGAGAGCGTTACAGTAGTCCAGTCTAGTTATGATAAGTGACTGGACAAGCAGTTGTGTGGCATGTTCAGAGAGGAAGGGTCTTATCTTCCTGATATTGTAGAGTGTAAATCTACATGATCTTGCGGTCTTTGAGATGTGGTCTGTGAAATTTAGTCTGTTGTCGATGGTTACCCCTAGATTTCTGACAGATTTGGAAGGCGTTACTGTAGTTGCACCCAGCTGCGCGGTGATGTTGTGTTCAACAGCAGGGTAGGCTGGAAAGACAAGGAGTTCAGTCTTGGCTGGGTTGAGTTGCAGGTGGTGCTCCTTCATCCAGGCTGAGATGTCCGCTAGGCAGGCAGAAATTTGAGCAGTCACTGTGGTGTCATTGGGCTGGAAAGACAAGTAGAGTTGCGTGTCATCAGCATAGCAGTGGTAAGAGAAACCATGTGCCTGAATGATGGGTCCCAGTGATGTTGTGTATATAGAGAAGAGAAGTGGCCCAAGCACTGATCTCTGAGGTACCCCAGTAAGTAGCTGATGTGGCTTGGATACCTCACCTCTCCAGGCTACTTTGAAGGACCTACCTGAGAGATAGGAATTAAACCAGTCAAGCACAGTTCCTGTGATGCCCAGCGAGGAGACGGTAGAGAGTAAGATCTGATGGTTGACTGTGTCAAAGGCTGCAGAAAGGTCCAGCAGAATCAGGACGGATATAACTTGCATGATATGACTTATATAATGAACATATACTGTTTGCACAATGTTATCAAGCTTATCAAGTAAAATAACGGCGTTTCAAAACCTATGTGGGTTTCATGTTATTCTTCCTTCAAGAGGGAAATTTGTCTTAATTCACAGTAAGACAAGACTGATATCGAAGATCAGCAGAATTAGAAGGGGCCTGGGTAGCTCAGCGAGTATTGACGCTGATGACCACCCCTGAGGTCACGAGTTCGAATCCAGGGCGTGCTGAGTAACTCCAGCCAGGTCTCCTAAACAACCAATTTGGCCCGGTTGCTAGGGAGGGTAGAGTCACATGGGGTAACCTCCTTGTGGTCGTGATTAGAGGTTCTTGCTCTCAATGGGGCACATGGTAAGTTGTGCGTGGATCGTGGAGAGTAGCATGAGCCTCCAATGCTGTGAGTCTCCGCGGTGTCATGCACAGCGAGCCATGTGATAAAATGCACGGACTGACTGTCTCAGAAATGGAAGCAACTGAGACTTGTCCTCTGCCACCCAGATTGAGGTGAGATTTAATATACAAATAAAAAAGAGGGACCCATACACAAGAACACTCAGTTGAACCAACAGTGTTCCAGTATTATCCGAAACCAAAGACAGCTGCCACATCAAAGGTACGTGTGAACTGTGAATATAATGCAGTCTCTCTCTGTGTCGGCGCAGAAGCAGATTTGAATTTCTTTAGTTAGATTTCATCAGCATTCTAACTGTGTATGTTGATAAATAACTAGTCAGTCACCGTGATTTTGACAATCTTGGAATCTTGGGTTAAATTGGCCATATTGACTGCAGAAAGTTATTGTGATGACATCACAACCAGCCCAGTTTGCTGCCCCCCCCCAATTCAAAACTCTTTCCAGTGCCAGTGGGTGCCACCATCTGTATACTGTAGTGTCACTGGTGCCACTGCTCTCATATGTTAGTCTGAATCTTGGCATTGTCGTCCTAGAATATGCCCGTGTCGTCAGGGAAAAATATCCATTGATGGGATAACTTTGTCATTCAGTACATTCAGGTGGTCAGCTGACTTTATTTTATTGCCCCATAAAGTTGCTGAGCCTAGACCTGACCAATTGAAGCAAACCCAGATCAGAACACTGCCTCCAGAGGCTTGTACAGTGGGCATTATGCATAACGGGTGCATAGCTTCATTCTTACACTGATGCGCCCATCGCTTTGAAATAGGGTAAATCTGGACTCATCAGACCACATGACCTTTTTCCATTGCTCCACAGCTTTTATGCTCCCTAGCAAATTGAAGATGTTTTTTCCGATTAGCTTTACTAACAAGTGGCTTTCTTGTATCCACACAGCTGTTTAGTCCCAATTCTGTAAGTTCTCGTCACATTGTGTGTGTAGAAATGCTCTTACTTTCACTATTAAACATAGCCGTGAGTTCTACTGTCGATTTTTTCTGATGTGACTTCAAGCGTTTTAGTGATTTCCGATCATGATCATTCAAGATTTTTTCCAACCACATTTCTTCCATGAAGCTGATGGTTTACCACTATCCTTCCAGGTTTTAATAATGAGTTAAACAGTAATTAATACAATTCTAGTGATTTCAGCAATCTCCTTTGATGTTTTCTTTGCTTGATGCAGGCCAATAATTTGCCCCTTCTGAAACTTAGTAACTTATGATGGAGGAAATGAGACATTGTGTTGATGTAGTGACACTAGAGGTCACTCTTGGGAGCCCCAAACACCTCTGCTTTTTTTTTAAAAAGGCCAATGAGAATTGGCGAGTGGAATTTGCATGCCACTACCCTGGACATACGGGTATAAAAGGAGCTGGTATGCAACCACTCATTCAGGTTTTGTGCTGAGGAGCTGAGACCAGGTCCCGGCCATTTTAGCGGTTAGTTCAGCGTTGTGGCAAGAGGGACACAATGTTTCGTTCCCTCCATCAGGGAACGGAGGTTACGAAAGTAGCCAGGACTTTCCCTATCTGTCATCTTTCCCTCACTCGACGTTGTGTCAATGTAGTGACACTAGGGGTCCCTATACAAAACGGCACAACTATCTGAACTGTTACGTGAACTGGTGGTGTGTGACGGGCAAACCACTGTGTGCCTCGTAGCCAGCACACCAGGCCATCATGTAACCTCCCCCAATGCTCTTATGAGCGTCGAACGGTCCATTAGGAACAAGTCAACTGCCCAACTATAGGGACAGGCTAGCCCAACTGAGGCCTCTTTCCCTCTCTTTTCTCCCCAGAAAGAGTGGAATTTGTTAACTGACTGGGAGCCATTAGTGTCTGCATTGGGGGGTGTCCCTCCCAAGGTGAAGACACCGCGGAGATCACACCCCGCCCAAAAGGGGGGGGGGTATTTTGAGTGGAATACGTCACATGGTCTTACCGAGTCTTGTCGGAAGTATGTCATGTGGAGAGGTCCCATGGTAGGTCCTACCCGAAGGGGGAGGAATTTCTACAGAGCATGGCGACCGGGGAAGAGGGGCCTCTGCCCAAGGAAGATGCAGTTTGCCGACAGGGAAACGATTTTGCGGAAAATATCACATGGGGTCGCCTTCGGGGAACCAGCACATGTGGAGCACCTACCTCAGTACAGGGGCTCATTAGCGCACGTACTGGGCTGGTCAGCGAGTTTCTCCGCAAACTCTACTAAGGGCTAAGGAGAAAAGTCATCCAGGGATCACAGTCTGTGAACACAACTGGGAGTCAAGAGCGCACGTCTTCACCTCAAGGGAGGAGAAAGGCGCTATGCGCAAGCGGTACACCTGGCCAGCTGTCCCAGAACTTACCTGCTCGTGCCTGCCAATACACGGGACGAGACCGGTTCAACCCGGAGATTGTAGAACCTCGCAAAGGTGTTGGGTGTTGCCCAGCCTGCTGCTATGCAGATGCCTACCAAAGAGGCGCCACTGGCCAGGGTCCAGGAGGCCCCCACAATCCTGGTAGAGTGGGCTCATAACCCCGCAGGGGGTGGCACGTCCTGAGCCTGATATGCCATCACGATGGCGTCAATGACCCAGTGGGCGTTCCTCTGTTTGGAGACAGTGCTTCCTTTCCACTGTCCACCAAAGCAGACAAAGTGCTGCTCGGAGCTTCTAAGGCTCTGCGTGCAATCCAAATAGATGCGTAAAGCTCGCACCGGACACAGCAACACCAAGGCTGGGTCTGCCTCCTCCTGGGGCAGCGCTTGCAGGTTCACCACCTGATCCCTAAAAGGGTTCGTGGGAACCCTGGGCACATAGCTTGGTCGGGGTCTCAGGATCACATGAGAGTAACCTGGACCAAACTCCAGGCACGATTTTCTGACAGAGAACGCCTGCAGGTCCCCTACCCTTTTGATGGAAGTGAGCGCAGTCAGGAGGGTAGTCTTCAAAGACAGTGCCTTAAGCTCAGCTGACTCCAAGGGCTCAAAGGGAAATCACTGGGGGAAAGACAAGGGTTCACCTGGGTTTTTGCTGCATGAGGGTGCCCTTGGTGATGAGCAGACAGGGTGCGGGGTCTTAAGCCGTGCCGGGGCATGGACGACGTAAACCGACAGGCCCTGGATGGGAGCTTCGGGCACCCGTGCCATGTGGCGGCACTCTGCGGACACAAGTGCACCGCGAGCGCCTTATCCACCTGGGGGATCACCGAATACCCCCTGGCCACTCCACCATCGAGGGTAGTGAGAGCGGGGGAGCTGAAAGACCGGGACCAGGCAGTAAAAGGTGCCTCCCACAATCTTGTCAGCTCCTCATGCACTTCTGGGAAGAAAAGAACGGGGGCCCAGGAACCAATCTTCGAGCCGCGAGGGTTCAGGGGAGAGTGGAGGGTTCCACTCTAGCCCGACGCTCGCAGCCACCCGGGAGAGCATGTCTGTCACTTCCGCATCAGCGTGAGACTGGGCGACCATTCCCAAAGGAGGAAGCCCAGCTGAAGCCTCTGCATCAGACTGGACAATCCTGCTCTCCGATGCTGCGCTCGATAACTCATCGTCTTCCCGAGCTCCAAATGAGAAGTCAAACTCACGCTGAGATGAGCCGGCGGTCTCGTGCGAGAGCCCGATCGGGGTAAGTGAGAGTGATGGGGAATGGGAGGTCTGTGGGGGGATACCCGGAGGAGGTGGTCCCATTGATGTCCCCAAATCGCCCCCAGTGCTAACCGACGCGGCCTCAAACCTGTAGGTAAAAGGACCAGTGCGGGGAGCTGCTGGGGTGGATTGCTTTCTAACGAAAGCAAGCCACAACCGCAAAGTTGCCATGGTCATGTTCTCGCAATGAGGACATGACTCATCCACGAAAGATGTCTCCGCATGGGCAGTGCCCAGACATGTAAGACAGCGATCGTGGATGTCAGAAGTGGAGAGATAACAACCGCAACCAGGAATAACACACAAACGGAAAGGAATCTTTAAAAAGACGTGTCGTGTGTGTGCCGCTCTTTTTGTGAATGAAAATATACTCTTTTAGAATATACTCTCTTATTTTCGTTCTGCCAAAGCGCCCAGGGGCGTTCTCTGCACTCCACGGGTGCAGAGGGGGAGAAGCTGCTGAAATGCGCCGTAAATCCAGCAGTTTTGAGGTGCGTCTTTGGAGGGAACTGAATTCAGTGCACTGAATACAACCATTCGACTCCGAAGAGAAAATCTGAATGAGTGGTTGCATACCAGCTCCTTTTATACTTGTATGTCCGGGGAAGTGGCATGCAAATTCCACTCGCCAATTCTCATTGGCCTTTTTTCAAAAAGGCAGAGGTGTTTGGGGCTCCCAAGAGTGACCCCTAGCGTCACTACATCAAGTGAGTGACAGATAGGGAACATAGTATCTTTTCCACGACCATGGGATACATTTTCCGACATGGTTTTTTTTCTCTCCCCAATTTGGCATGCCCAATTCCCAATGAGCTCTAGGTCCTCGTGGTGGCATAGTGACTCGCCTCAATCCGGGTGGCGGAGGACGAATCTCAGTTGCCTCTGCATCTGAGGCATACTAAATACACATGGGTTGCACTACCCATTTGTAAGTGTGTATGTATGTATGTGTGTGTCTGTACGTATGTGTATAATTATTTTTTATTTTTTATTATTATCTATGTCTTGTTGCTGTTTTTGTATTGTTTTTGTATTGATGTACACTGGAAGCTCCTGTCAAGACAAATTCCTTGTATGTGTAAGCATACTTGGCAATAAAGCTCATTCTGATTCTGATTCTGAGACAGTCAATCCGCGCATCTTATCACATGCTTGTTGAGCGCGTTACTGCGGAGACATAGCATGTGTGGAGGCTCATGCTATTCTCCGGACAACCCACCACGCGCCCCACCGAGAGCAAGAACCACATTATTGTGACCACGAGGAGTTTAACCCAATGTGACACTACCCACCCTAGCCACTGGGTCAATTGGTTGCTTAGGAAGCCTGAGACATGATTGTTTAAGAAATGAGAAGCTACACACTGCATCAGTTAGGGTTAAAAGAACTGTTGCCAGTTGAAACATATTAATCACTGCAATAATGATCCAATCATAGGCTCTAAAGTATCTGCTGATTTAAATCCAAAAGGCAACTTTTTGGCCAGGCAGTGTAGAAAAAAATCTGTGATATTATTCAAATTGTGAAGTTTTTATTCATCATTTTAGTATTTGTTGTACTTTAATTTATGATGCTTTAAATTGAATTGTATCACAGTATTGTTTTTACTTAAGCAATAAGGCATGAAAGGCCGTGCTATATTGTGAATAAAGGGTTAGGATCATGGTAAACCTAACCTAACCATATATTCTATATTCACAATATGGCACAGCCTGGAGTGCCTGATAACTTAATTTAATTTAATTTAATTTAATTTAATTAATTTAATTTAATTTAATTTAATTAATTTTAATTAATTAATTAATTAATTAATTAATTAATTAAAAATTAACTTTTATAAAACAGTCACCACATAGTAAAAATATTAAGGACACAAATGTTAATTAAAATTGTATATTTTGTGAGTAATATCAATAAATGCCATCCTTCTGCTAGAACAAAGAGTCCCTGACAGTAAACAGGCAACAAGAATAACCATCAGATATGGGTGTTGTGGAGTGATACAAATAGAAGTTCCATGAAGAGGTCAGCGCTGTAATTTATCATGAATAAAACAAAACTGTTGACCAATCAACATCCAGGACTGGAACTATCCGTTTTATAATGAGAATCTAATGACAATCACCATTGAGAATAATGAGAATAACAAAAATCCCAAAAGTAAAATAAATTTGCATTACAGCAATGAGAGTTTGAGGGGAAAATATGTTTAATTGTCATGAAAATACGATGCAAAAAATCATAATAGTTCTAAAATAGGCCTTGTTTTCTCTAGATAATATACAGTGTTGGTTAGATTACTTCTGAAATGTAATTCAGTACTGATTACAAATTATACCATGTCAAAACCAGACGGGACATGACCCTGCAACATGCGATAAAAGGTATCTTTTCCATGTTTCCAAAATTCCTGTCTCACACACACACACACACACACACACACAGACAGAGGTTCAGAATGGTAGTGGGGAGACATACCGGCTCATTTTGACTTTCACTCCGCTTTCCTGTCACGTGGAGATCGGTGAAATAAAAACAGGTGTACCGCATGAACATAAAAAATCGTAACAGACTGAATTAGAAAGCGATTCATAAAGTAACTTTGTGTGTGATTGTGTATTTATCCCCTTGAGGCTTGTCGTAGGAAGCATTACAGCGCTTATGTGAGAAAATGAGTTGCGTTCAGTAAACAGACTGCTCTGTCTGTAATTGCTCTGTTTTCTACATTTTATTGTTAATTATCCTCATTTTAGTGTATGAATATTGTGGTGTCATGTTGCGTCTGGTGTGGACAGACAGATTGCTTGTCACTGGAATTTTATCACGTCACGTCTGGTTAGGACTCGATGTTGTATAACTACAATTGTAATCAGTAACGTAATCTTTCCATTTACACTTTTTAAATAATCTAATCCGATTACTTTTGAATGATTATTATTAAAGTCTGCTTGTGATGAGGAGGAGGGCGTGGCCAGGCTGGGAGGCAGGGTGGACCACCGGCTAACAGAATGGCCGGAAGGGCAGCGTCTCCCCTCCAGAGATGGGTGGGGAGTTAATCAGACCGGTGGTGTGCTGGCCTGAATCGGGCAGGGGAGGAGTGTGACAAGGAGGAGGGCGTGGCTGGGCTGTGATGGAGCATGGCCGGCGCTGAATCAGCTGATCAGTGGGAGAGCAAGATAGAGGGCTGCCGGAGACGCCAGTTCGGCACAGTTGCATATGTGTCTGTGTTTGTTTACGTTTGTTTTAAGTTGAGTTTCTCATTAAAACTTTATGTTTACTGTTCAGCCGGTTCCCGCCTCCTCGTTGCCCGTCCTTTATCTGTTGCACTGTTATATTTTTTATAATGCAGTGATTGTAATTTTATATTATCATATAAGTATAGAATATACAGAACTTCCAAATGCTTCCTAAAATTGGATGTGGAGGTTTTTTTTTTCAATTAATATCATTTTTGTAAGGCAAAGATTGCAATGGTCTGTGCCTCCTTGAAGTCAAGCTATTTTTGTATGTGTTCAAATGAGGAATGGGAACGCACTGTCTTCAGTGCACTGTAGTGGTGACCGATCGCATGTATTTCAGGCTCTGGCTCAGACCACTGTTTAAAAATAATCAGTAAATTACTACTTATTGCCATTGGCTTATTAGGAATGCAATCAAAAATGTAATCCAGTAAAGTAACTGTAATCTGATTATGTGCATTTTAAAATGTAATGTAATCCAATTACAAGTACTTAATTTCTGATTACAAAATCCTAATGACATGTATCCATTACTACCCAAAACTATATA
Source organism: Myxocyprinus asiaticus (assembly GCF_019703515.2). NCBI lineage: Eukaryota > Metazoa > Chordata > Actinopteri > Cypriniformes > Catostomidae > Myxocyprinus > Myxocyprinus asiaticus. Next base: position 657,681 of record NC_059374.1, read on the forward strand.
TACTGTATAATTTCTTCTTTTTTTTTTTCTTTTAATTTTGCGGTGAAATATGAGCTGGACATGTTTCTGTGAGATTCACCCAATCATCATGAAGTTCATAGAATGTCAGTGTGTTGCATTAATATTTATTTCCTTTTACATTCTGAAATACTAATTCAGTTAGTGTGTCACTTCATGATGTCATACGCTCAGCTTCCTGGGATAAAAACTTTATTCAATTTCAACCCAGGGCACAGCCCGAAGAATAAATAATGAGTTACTCATTCACATCATGAATTCAGGTGGTGTCTTTTGAAATGTACTTTAAAGAGATGCACCATCCCAAAGCAGCATTATTACCCATCATTCACAGCAGCTGTTGTGTGTGTGTTCATTGTGCTTTTATTTCAGTGCCTCACCCAGTGTCCTCTCTCACAGCAATACTGTGTCGTCCCAGCGTATGGACATGAAGAGCATGAAGGAGTACGTGTGTTGGTTGTACTATCAGTATCTGCTCATCTCGGGCATCTATGTGCTGGAGCCCTGGGAACAGTCCATCTTCAACACCGTGCTGTTTACCATGCTGACCATGGTCTTTTATACCTCTTACGTGTTTGTGCCCATTCACATGCGGCTGGCGCTGGAGTTCTTCCTGGGGCTGGTTGGAGGTCAACCGGAGAGTGCTGTGGCCCTCATGAACTGAACCTGAAGGAAGATCTGATCTAGGTCACGACTGATCATTGAAAACTCATTCGTTTTCTACTGAGGAACGATGGAGCCAGATGAAATGAGAGCATGACGTCTCGAACCATATTCAGACGCCTACAGCCTCCTGGTTTGCCTGGATTCCTTGGAATGGGAATGTTGTATTGGAAGGATTGCTGTGTGATTGCCAGTCCTCATGTTTTGCATGCTATCAGACACATTTGCACGAGTGCAGCTAATTTCTCGCTTCACTTCCTCATCATTACTGCTCCATTTAAAGAAATTCTGTTTTAACTCCATATTTGACTGTGTGCATGAACAAAAACATCAAAACAAAACATCTGTTATTGCACACTTATTTTTATATTCTGGCACTTTTGTACTTTTGTAATTCCCTATGCAATGTGACTGCTTAAATGAAGATATATACAGTTTGTGAGTCTCTGATGCACTTGATCACACATGGATTGTTAATCTCTTGTCATGCACACTAAATATTACAATAACAGATCAAATCTGCAGCGGCAAAACTCCACAGAAAGCCTAGCAGATTTTCACACATTTGCAATGACCATCATTCACAAATTCTCCACATGCCCCACCCTTTGCATGTTTGTTTATAAAATATTTAGACTAATTTGATTACGTTGAACACATTTTACCATGCTGTAATTCATTCACCTAAAATCAGTGCAGAAATTCGTGGACAGATTTAATCTGGACCTGCAGACACTGTCTGATGTTAATATTTTTTAATCAATACTATTCATTTTATTTTGAGTTGATTATTTATGGAATATATCTATATGTTTTATGTTATATTTTATTACAATAGATGACGTAAACGTGACGTCATACTGCAGGTAACCGTGTTTCCTGTTTTTTTGAGCAGCAGCTTTCAGTGAAGGATATGAGCAATGCTGTGGTTTGAATAATCTGTTAAGAACTATACAATCATAGGTTATTTATGTTAATAAAAGTTATTATAAAGGGGTAACTATGGTTTATAGTGTAGCAATATATGCAGGTTCTTTTTGTACAATTGATGAACCAGATTTAACTTGAAAACTAAAATTATTGGTCTGCATTCAGTAAATCATACTATTTGATGACAATATCAGACTCAATATTCAAACTTATTAACAGCTTTTTTCGATTGAAAAAGTTACTTTCAGCATTGAAAATAAATGCAAAGACAAAGAATCCGGAAGTGCCAGAGCCAGGCATTTGTAAACAGTAACTTCATCTATAGTGCACCCTGGTCATCTTTTGTAGTGATCGACCGATATATTGGTCGGCCGATATTAGCCTTTCACCGATATATCGGTATCGGCGTATATTTTACCGATATGCGCTGATATGAAAACTTTTTTTCAGAACATATAATGCAGAAAACAATGCTTTAGAATTGGTGTCATAGTGTAGTTTGTCCAGCAGAGCGCGCTCCGACTCCATTGTTTACAGAGCTGACTCTGAGCTGATGGTGGTTCTGCAGACAGGATGGAGTTGAACGGTGTGGATTTGAGCGATCTCTTCTCGTTAAATTGCTAACTAGTTTGTGAAATACATACTAGAAAGTTAATAAAAAATTACCCCATCATTTTATATAACTAATATAACATTAACCCTGTCCCTGACAATCATGTCACTCATGTTTATCTTTGCTATTGTTTGCTATGTTAGCCAGCTATAGTTTGTCAGTGCAGTCAGTAATGTAGCAGATTGAAAGGTAAACATCAGAGCATCTTTTTGCAGCTCAGCAGACAACGGTGCGGTGGTGGATTGTGTCTGTTGAGTTTTGATTTCACACTATGTTATTACATAGTTGGTGAGACACAATGCTGGAAAGTAAATAAAGTCCATCTTTTACTCTCCGTGGCAACGAGTTTATAGCTAACTAGCTAATCATGTAGCTACTTTCATTGTTATCAGCTGAGTGGAAGCTAATGAGTAAACATGTATTCACCAAACTGTTTTGTTTAGGATTCACAGATTTGTACCCCCTTCAACCGAACAATTCCAGTTGTTGCATTTATAAAATGTAATATTTAGAAGTCTGGTTTTCCAGACATTAAAATATGATACGTAATAAAAGTAGATTTAATAAATAGTATATTTGCCCTGTGTAAATAATAATATATAGGAATTGTATCTAAAATAAATGAGGGGTGATAAATAAATACAAATACAACAGGCTGGAAAAATAGACATTTATTCATTTTAATATCCTATATATATATATATATATTGAATGTGTTGAAACTTGACACCAGGCAACGCACCCTAAAAACAGCACCGTTAGAACAGTTTAATGCTGAAGAGCCGCTTTAAAGTAATTTTTTTTAAATGTAAATGAGTGTAAATGTCAACATCATCATATATGTCGAAAGGATTGAAGCCTGTCATGCAAAACATGAGCTCACTGATGTCATTAAATATCAGTCTGCTTTATTACTCTATCCATTACTCCTGGTCGGTGGCTTCTGTAAATATTTAGTTTATATGTAGGGTTACGTTCTACCTAAGTTTAATGGTGCAATGCTCAAATATTTAGTAGTGCGTAAATTGTGACTTAGTGCCCATTTATGCCACAACTAGGCTAAGTTGTAACGTACGTATAGCTGGTGCAACCGCCCCTAATGTTTATTTAGCTATTTATTTCATTTTAATTTATTATTTATTTCAATGGTCAGCATTTGACTGATACTAAACAGTACTGATGTTTATTTAGCTATTTATTTTATTTTTATTTATTCTTTATTTAAATGGTCAGCAATTGACTTATACTACACATACAGTACTGATGTTAATTAAGCTATTTATTTATTCTTTATTTTAAAGGTGGGAAATTGACTTATACTAAACATACAGTACTGATTTTTATTTAGCTATTTATTGTATTTTTATTTATTCTTTATTTAAATGGTCAGCATTTGACTGATACTAAACATACAGTACTGATTTGTATTTTATTTTATTTATTTTATTCTTTATTTAAGTGGTCAGCAATTGACTTATACTAACAGTATTGATGTTTATTAAGCTATTTATTGTACTGTTATTTATTCTTTATTTTCACAGTGTTCATTTCTAGAATTTGTTGACAATGTATAATAATAATTTCAAATGTTCTTTGATAAAAATATTTATTTAAGAAAGCAGCCTTCTGAGTACCTTTGCATAGTCATATCAGTGCAAAATCGGTGCACAATCCACATAGAAAAGTTCTGTTTACATTCCAGTTCAAAAACTAAATATATTGGCCATCATATCGGTAATCGGTGCATTTTCCCCTTCTAAAATCGGTCTCAAAAATCCCATATCAGTCGGGCTCTAATCTTTTGCTAATTATACCTGATGTAACCAAATTGCATTTCTTGTGTTATGATTTCTTGATACCATATGCATTTCATATAGTTTTAAATGACTTTTTGGTTGGTTTTTATTACATTTGTTTGTGTATGTGTCACTGTGTTGTCATCACATTTTTAAAAGCTTATGTCTGCAATAATGATGGAGTGACAGAGCGACACTTTTTAAATATGTATTTTGTATTTTTCAGAACTCATTTCACAAAATATCTCTTCTGTTGTTTGTCCTTGTAACAGCATATTGTGCTTGCAGGAAATGTTACACTGGTGTTGGTTTTGAACAGTGATTCTAGACAGGATATGTGTATAAACATTTGAAAGTATAAAGCAGGGAAGCTGCAAAACTGGTTTTCCATGTCTACAGTTATGAGTGTCCTGAGGGCTTGTCTTACACAGCTTTAACAATCCGGTTTCCCCTCGTGAATTTCTGAACACTTCAGAAAATTGGACATAAAGGAGTAAAATTCTATTTCACAGGAAATGCTTTCATTTGAAAAGAGATCCAGCTGGTGTGAATCAGCACATATTAATAAGTACTAAAAGAGAGGGAAAAAAAACAATTTTAATCTTATATTGACACTCTGTTCATCTGAAGTGCAATCATTGTACTTTTTGTAACACTTTTAAAGGACGCTCTAAAGTGCTGTATCTCAAAATTACTGAGGAGCTAAAGTGCCTTCAATTATTTATCATATGTATTGTAAATGTACATCTATGTTAGCAGAGGTTTAGTGCACAGATCATGTTAATGGTCATTATCAGGATAAGTAGAACATAATACACGACTATTACAGTATGTCTATAATGTCTCATTTGTTGTCTCTTTTGTAGTTTTTCACCACTGTTACCCAACACCTGCATCTTGTCATCTTTCAGGATGTTGCTGTCAAATAATACAGTGTGTCTCTATCAGAGATGGATCATATACAGTATCAAACATTAAGTATCAAACCTACATCACAACAAAAATCACGATTCATTACAAAAACAAACGTATGCTGATCTTCACAACCCACGTGAGACATCATGTTAAATGAAACTCTTTTTAATCATATGACAGGTGTTGTGGTTTCTGCCACCTCTGTGAAACATCACTCTTGAAGTCTTGGGGCTTTGATGCCAGAAGATAGACTTTATTATCAGAGATAAAAAAGCAGAGTTGTTCCCAGCACAACAACTCCAGCAAAATGGTTTGCACCCACTTAAATAAATATCATCTACTAAGGAGTGGCCAATACATTCCATACATGTCACAATCATCCATCACCCTATTCTTTGACTCCAGTCTGTTTATTTTAAGAAGTGGACAGGAGACACCTGTGGAGGAACCTCAACATATATTTCTCATCAGTCATGAGAGCAGTTTACTATATGTGAGCACATTCCTTTCCTACACAGGCTTCTCCACACACACACTAAGATTCATGTTTGACCATCAGAAAGAATTGTAGAATAAAATAGCTATATTAACATTGATTATACTTGATTAATTTATACTCAACTTGATAAAAATATTCTACACAGGTAGTTATAGGAATTCATTGTGTCTAGCTGAAACTATTATTACTCTAATATTTGGAAATTGTATTCATGGTATTTAAATATTATCATTAAAATGATTTTTGCTAGGCAGCACTGTATTGATCATCCTCAAACATTCTATTTTTATTATGTTGGCTTGACAAAATCAACTTCAACTGTTATTGATAAACATGAGGGTTTTTCACTCCCTTTTGATTCAGAATCAAAGCGTAAATCCTAAACTCATCCACATCTTTAACATTATTCTTTTGCCACCTTCCAAACACTGTTATTTCCTTCAGCACATGCACATATAGTATAATACACTGATGAGCCAAAACATTATGACCACTCACAGGTGAAGCGAATAACATTGATCATCTCGTAACAAGGTCACATGTCAAGGTCTGGTTAGATTAGATGTTAAGCGAACAATCTGTTCTCATAGTCAACGTGTTGAATGCAGGAGAAATGGGCAGGAGTAAAGACCTGAACAACTTTGACAAGGGCCAAATTGTTATTGCCAGATGACCGGATCAGATCATCTCTGAAACGGCAAGGCTAGTGGGGTGCTCCCAGTCAGCAGTGGTGAGTACCTACCAACAGTACCTACCAACAGGAGGTACAAACCACAATCCTGCGACAGACAACAAAAAGAGTATATTCTAAAAGAATATATTTTATTTCTAAAAGAGCGGCACACACGGAATGTCTTTTTAAAGATGCCTTTCCGTTTGTGTGTTATTCCTGATTGCGGTTGTTATCTCTCCGTTCTGATGGCCACGATCGCTGTCTTACGTGTCTGGGCGCTGCCCACGTGGAGACATTGTTCGTGGATGGGCCTTGTCCTCATTGCAAGAACATGACCATGGCAACATTGCGGTCGCGGCATGAATTTGTAAGAAAGCAAGCCATCCCAGTGGCTCCCCACCTCAGCCCTTCTACCTACGGGTATGAGGCCGTGCCGGTTAGCACTGGGGGCGATTTGGTGACATCAATGGGACCACCTCCCACGGACCTCCCATTCCCCAGCAAGCTCCCTTGCCCCGGTCGGGCGCTCGGACGAGATCGCCGGCTCGTCTCAGGGTGAGTTCGACCTCTTGTTCGGAGCCCGGGAAGAAGACGAGTTATCGAGCGCAGCATCGGAGAGCGGGCTCGTCCAGTCGAACGCAGAGGCTTCGACTGGGCTTCCTCCTTCTAGAATGGTCGCCCAATCCCAGGCCGACGCGAAAATGATGGACATGCTTTCCCGTGTGGCTGCGAGCATCGGGCTAGAGTGGAACCCTCCATTCTCCCCTGAACCCTCGCAGCTCGATGATTGGTTCTTGGGCTCGGGGCGCCACACACGGGCACGCCCCGCCCCCGTTTCGTTTCTTCCCAGAAGTGCATGAGGAGCAAGATTGTGGGAGGCACCTTTAACTGCCCGGTCCCGGTCTTTCAGCTCCTCCGCTCTCACTACCCTCGATGGTGGAGTGGCCAGGGGGTATTCGGTGATCCCCCAGGTGGATAAGGTGCTCACGGTGCACTTGTGTCCGCAGAGCACCACCACATGGCGTGGGCGCCCGAAGCTCCCGTCCAGGGCCTGTTGGTTTACATCATCCCTGACGGCTAAGGCCTACGGTGGTGCTGGACAAGCCGCCTCCACCCTGCATGCCATGGTTCTCCTGCGAGTACACCAAGCCAAGGCGCTAAAAGAACTGTGACCGACCTCGCTCTCCGGGTGACGAAGGTCACGGCGCGGTCTCTCAGGCAGGCAATATCCACCCTGGTGGTCCAGTAGCACCACCTTTGGCTCAACTTGGTTGAGATGTGAGAGGCTCACAAGGCACGGTTCCTTGACACCCCCATCTCCCAGGTTGGCCTGTTTGGTGACACCGTCGAGGACTTTGCCCAGCAGTTCTCGGCGGTGAAGCAGCAGACAGAAGCCATGCAACACATCCTGCCCCAACGCAGCTCAAGACGCTGCACCCCATCTGCTCGCCGCCAAGGGCGTCCTCCTGCAGCAACAACACCAGCTCCACCGTAGTCTGCCCCCACTGAAACATTTTCAGAGGCTTCTGGGGCATATGGCATCCTCAGCGGCAGCCACACCGCTTGGGTTGATGCATATGAGACCGCTTCAGCACTGGCTTCAGACTCAAGTCCAGAGATGGGCATGGCGCCGCGGGACACATCATGTGGACATCACACTGATCTGTCGCCGCCTATTCAGTCCTTGGACCGACCTTGCATTTCTACGGGAAGGAGTTCCCCTAGAGCAGGTCTCCAGGTGTGTCGTGGTTACAACAGATGCCTCAAAGACAGGCTGGGGCACCGTATGCAATGGGCACACAGCCGCCGGCTCCTGGATTGGCCCGCGGCTGCATTGGCACATCAACTGCCTAGAGTTGTTGGCAGTACTGCTCGCCCTGTGGAGGTTCCGGCCGTTGATCCAGGGCAAGCACGTGTTGGTCCGGACGGACAACACAGCGATGGTAGCGTACATCAACCATCAAGGCGGTCTACGCTCCCATTGCATGTCACAACTCACCCGTCGTCTCCTCCTCTGGAGTCAGCAGCGCCTCAAGTCGCTACGAGCCCCTCACATCCTGGGCGACTTCAACACCACAGTGGACGTGCTATTTGGATCACACGCTGAGCCTTAGAAGCTCCGAGCTGCTCTTTGTCTGCTTTGGTGGACAGCGGAAACGAAGCGCTGTCTCCAAACAGAGGATCGCCCACTGGGTCATTGATGCCATCGCTATGGCATATCAGGCTCAGGACATGCCACCCCCTGCGGGATTACGAGCCTCCTGGGCCCTGGCCAGTGGCGCCTCTTTGGCAGACATCTGCAGATCATCGGGCTACGCAACACCCAACACCTTTGCGAGGTTCTACAATCTCTGGGTTGAGCTGGTCTCATCCCGTGTATTGGCAAGCATGAGCAGGTAAGTTCCGGGACAGCTGGCCGGGTGTACCGCTTGCGCATAGCACCTGTGCTTTCTTGACTCCCAGTCGTGTTCACAGACTGTGATCCCTGGATGACTTTCCTCCTTAGCCCTCTGGCAGTTGAGTTTGTGGAGAAACTCGCTGCCGGCCCAGTACGTGCGCTAATGAGCCCCTGTACTGAGGTAGGTGCTCCACATCTGCTGGTTCCCTGAAGGCCACCCCATGTGATATCTTCCGCAAAATCGTTTCTCTGTCGGCAAACTGCGTCGCCCCAGTCGCCATGCTCTGTAGAAGCTCCTCCCCCTTTGGGTAGGACCTACCCTGGGACCTCTCCACATGACATACTTCCGACAAGACTTGGTAAGACCATGTGACATATTCCACTCAAAATACCCCCCCCCCCTTTTTTGGGATGGGTGTGGTCTCCGCGGTGTCTTCCCCTTGGGAGGGACACCCCCCCCGACACATACACTTATGGCTCCCAGTCGGTTAACAATTTCCACTCTTTGTGTTGAGAAAAGAAAGGAAAAGAGGCATCGGCTGGGCTAGCCTGTCCCTATTGTTGGGCAGTCGACTTGTTCCTGATGGACCGTTCGACGCTCATAAGAGCGTTGGGGGAGGTTACATGGTGGCCTGGTTTGCTGGCTATGAGGCACACAGCAGTCTGCCCATCACACACCACCAGTTCACGTAACACAGTTCAGATAGTTGTGCCGTTTTGTATAGGGACCCCTAGTGTCACTACATCGACACAACGTTGAGTGAGTGACAGATAGGGAACGTCCTGGTTACTTTCGTAACCTCCGTTCCCAGATGGAGGGAAGGAGACATTGTGTCCCTCTTGCCACAACGCTGAACTACTTGCTGAAATGGCCAGGAGCTGGTCTTGGCTCCTCAGCACAAAACCTGAATGAGTGGTTGCATACCAGCTCCTTTTATACCCACATATCCAAGGGAGTGGCATGCAAATTCCACTCGTCAATTCTCATTGGCCTTTTTTCAAAAAAGCAGAGGTGTTTGGGGCTCCCAAGAGTGACCCCTAGTGTCACTACATCGACTCCCCATCTCATTCCCTCCATCAGGGAACGGAGGGTTATGAAAATAACCAGGACATTTTCCTTTCACAATGTTTACTCAAGGCAAATGGTTGAAGGAATGTGTTCAATAAGTAAAACACTGTTAGGGTGGGGAGCACGAGTGAATGGGAGAAAAGGTGCTTTAAGGCCATCAGGTGCATTCATTCACACGTAACTAGAATTTTATTTTTAATATGATGAGGAAATATTCTGAGTGAATCGTCCAGTTGCTAAAAAATAAATTCAACATTGACCTGAATGACTGAAGCTTCGCAGATAAACCCTCAAACTGAAGCTGATTTAATTACAGCCGTCAATGTAATAAATACTGCAAAATACCCTTTAGAGAAAGAATGATTAGATGAATCTTTAGAATAATCTGTGCAATCAAGTATGTGCTGGATACAGGAGTTTGTGTATGTAATGAAGGACGTAATGAGCACTGAATTAAACCAGGTTAATTATTATCCAAACACTTCACTGCTGCCGAGTCACCTTAGCTTGACTGACATCTAACTGCATCAGTGACAGTTTTCAAAGTCAAGTACGTATTTCAATATCTAGTTTTGGCAAAAATCTAAGGTATCATTGTATGTATGTGTCTCATCCGAAAGACAGTGCCCTTTTACAGTATAGTGTCCCCATCACTATACTGGGGCATTAGGACCCACATAGACTGCAGGTGAGCACCCCCTACTGGCCTGACTAACAACTCTTCCAGCAGCAACTACAGTTTTTCCCAGGAGTTCTCCCATCCACACTAACCAGACTCTTGTTAGCTTCAGTGGGTAACCAGGTGAGGTGACAGGCTGCTGGCATATTGGAATGACATGGAGAGTTGCTGCCTGTGAGAGCATTCCAAAATGCTCTCTTATGAGGTTTAATTTCAGTTATGATGCTGCTATAGAGGACAGCTGCCTATGCGGGGAGGAGGCGGCAAAGCAGCTCATTACAGCGCAACAGTCTGGTTCCAGAAGTAAAAATCCCATTTATTTCTTCCATAGACAAACTGATTTTCAACGCTAACATATAAATCTTTAAAGACAGACCTAACGTGAGCTCTGAGGTTGTTTATTGATCATATATGGTTCCGTTGAAGCACTACAAATCATCTTTAATAGTGCAATGCCTGTTGAACAAATACATTACCCATGATCCAGCAGAGAAAGATCCACCAATCAGAGAACCGCGGCCAACAAAGCCCACTAAATCAGCCCGGAAGAGACCACTCACTCCCATGACACACTGTGAATGATGCAAACAAGTTGGTCTCCCTTCACCCTTAAACTACTTATATATTTGCATACATCGGAATATTTCGCAATAAACTTAAAATATTTTGTTTCTATACTTAGAATCAACAACTTTAAATCAGTAGTTTAGCGATGCCCACTTGCTGTCCATTTTAATGACTAGACGAGGTCCATGCTAATTCAATCGAAAGGAACCTCGATCAATGGAAGGTGCACAATGGCGCTTTTGGAGCGGCCAGCGGATTCACCACCTGACATTTATGGCATGCCGCACACCACCGGCGAACATCCCCGTGAATGCCAGGCCAATAGAAACGGGCCATGAGACAGCTTAATGTTTTCTCCTGTCCCAAGTTACCTGCCATCGGATTATAACATTTCCCGATGGCTCTTTGGTATCAACAACTGAGTTGTGTTTTCATTTGCCAGAGTGTCCTGTGTCACTCTATACAACCGATCTTTTATAATTGAAAAATATGGATTTGTGAGTGTGATGCCGGTTGGAGACTTTGATCATCAATCACTTTCACTTGGTCAAACGCGTGCTTCAGTGTTTCATCTCGCGACTGCTCTAGAATTGGGAATGACACCAGACGCAGCCTGCCTGACGCAGAGCAGCCACAGACGGACAAGGCCACGCCTCACCAGCCAGCCCTTCACACATCCCACACCGATGTACTTTCTCGCAGGACCTATCCACACACTACCCCTTCAATAATGATCGAAAAGCCGGCCAATTAGTTCCCAAAATTAGCGAATGGGTGAGGCGAGGACTACCCACCGCCTCAATAGTATGCTTTTGTCCCCGGATTATTTTCGTGATGGTCACTATAGGATAATCATGAATATCTAATTATTTGCCTCCAATGCCCCATTTTGAAACAAGCATTGATGAATGGAGGTTTGATTACAACTTGAATCCACCAAGGCTTGGTATGTACCCCCCTTAATACTCACGGATATTTGGCAAGTCCCTGCTCACTCGGGGGCGGTCTGTGGGGTGTCGGGGATCCAGATCAAGGCCCCCAAGTCCATTAACGGGCACTGCTCTCGAATATGACCTGACTCCCCGCAACTCCAGCAGACCGGCCCAAGCCTCCCTTCCACACCCGTGGCAGCAGACTCCTTCACATGAGATGGGGGAGAGACAGGGTTTGGGGAAGCAGAGAACCCCCATGACCGGGGAGCTGGTCTTGGGGGAATGTTCCCTGTTTCTGGGGAAACGGAACAGGATGGAAGGAAGGAGGGGGGAGAGTAGATTGCAGGTGGTTAGTGAATAAGATGCAGGTTTTTGCACTGAAATACCACACGCAAAAGTGGTGAAACTATATACTTAATTGGGCCCCTGTTATTTTCTTTTCTTTTTTTTTTCTTTTTTTTTTTGTTATTAAAATTTTTATTGATTCATATATTAACACAAAAAATACAACAACATATATATAATGAATCAAACACTTTAAGCATTAAACCCCCACTATATCCCCTCCCCCTACCAAACTCTCAACCCACCCTGACCCCCCCCACGAACACCCCTGTGGTCAATAGAATATAGACACACACACAGAAAAACTAAAACAACAACATAAAATAACATACAATAATCAAGTATAATAAAAAAATAAAAAAATGTAAAAAAAAAAACTCTAAATTACTCCCTCCACCGCCCCACCACGACATTCCCTCAAAAATGCTAAATAATTGCCCCATTTCTTATTGTAAGATTCCCTAACCCCCATCCTAATGCTCGACCCCTCCTCGAAGGCAGCCACCCTCCCCATCTCCGAGCACCACTCAGGGAACGAGGGTGCTCCATCCGACTTCCAACTCCTCAAAAAAACCTGCCTACCAATCATCACACTGGTCAAAATTCAGTCCTTTATGTACTTATCTACCAAATCCATGACCTCCCTATCTCCCAAAATACAGAGTCTGGGGCAGAACGAGACCTGAGTGCCCAACACATCACACACAAAACTTTGCACCTTCAGCCAAAATTCCTGAATCTTAAGGCACCCCCAAAAAACATGGATGGTGTCTCCATCTTCAGTATGGCATCGCCAGCAGATGGGTGTCTCCTTAAGACCAAGCCTATACAATCTAAAGGGGGTCCAATAAAATCTATGTAAAATCTTAAATTGCATAAGGCGAACCCTTGCATCTCTAGATGCAGACTTTATGTTTTTTAGAATCCTTGCCCACACTCCCCCCTCCAATAACAAATTTAAATCTTCCTCCCATAATCTTTTGAAAAAATTTAAAGCTCTGTCCCCCAGACTCTGAATTAACAGGGAGTAATACACTGATGCCTCATGACCCTTCCCAAAAGCAGCAATCACCACTTCCAGAGTATCTGCCGCTCTAAGGGGGTGTATGCTACTCCGAAAAACAGAGCAGAGCAGGTGACGCAGCTGTAAATACTTTTGTAAATAAATTGAGATCTGGGAATCCCAAAATGTTGAATCAAATTTTCAAAAGATCTCAATACTCCACCCTCATATAGGTCACCAAGTGTATTAACCCCCCTCACAATCCAATCTGACCAACAGAAAGGGGACTTATTTATACATAGTTTAGGGTTCAGCCATATGCTCGAGGCTACGTTTAAATAAATATCAGAATTCAACACTCTGGACACTTTTGTCCATATCGAAAAATGCAAAATAACGGGGTGCGACTTAACCTCTCCAGCTAGTTTAATCGAAAGGCTTTGCAGTGGCGAGATTGGGGCAAGAACTTCCTTTTCAATACAAAACCAGGGAGGAGCTCTCTATAATGGGGAAAGAGGGCAACCCTGCCAGGTGCCCCTATCCAGAGTAAAATAATCTGAAATTAACCCATTTGTTTGCACCGCTGCTACAGGGTGTCTATAAAGTAACTTAATCCAACCAATAAATGTACTCCCGAACCCATACCTTTCCAAAATCTTAAAAAGATAATCCCATTCTACCATATCAAACGCCTTTTCGGCGTCAAGAGAGATGGCAGCAACCGGAGATTGATCATTCGCTACTGACCACATGATATTGATGAGATGCCTAATATTATCAGAAGAGCTATGGCCTCGAATAAACCCCACCTGATCTATATGTATAAGTGATGTCATAACTTTACTTAATCGATTTGCCAGAATTTTGGACAAAATTTTTACATCTAACTGGATAAGGGAAATTGGGCGGTAACTTTTACACGCTTGGATCTTTGTCCTTTTTTAGAATCAGACTGATCCGGGCTTGTGTCATGGTTGGCGGAAGCTTTTCGTTCTTTAATGATTCCGTATAAACTTCTAACAAAAGTGGAGCCAGTTCTGTAGCATAAGATTTGTAGGCAAGGCTTTAATTACCTCATCAAACTCCTCCAAGGTTATCTCAGAATCAAGATAATTTCGTCAGTTTAGGGCGATCTAATGGTTCCACAAAGTTCCTAATATCTTCATCAGTGGATGAAGACGTGGAACCATAGAGATCAAGATAGAACTCTTTAAAGGCATTATTAATATCAATAGCCAAGGTAAATATTTCACCACAAGCAGATTTCACTGAGGGAATGATAGAAAAAGACTCTCTCTGCTTTATATATCTAGCCAAAAGTTTTCCTGCTTTGTCACCCGACTCAAAGTATGACTGTCTTGCCCTGAATAACCAAAACTCCACTTTCCGTGACAAAATAGTATTATATCTATATTTCAATCGGGTCAATTCTCTGAGGCCATCAGATGACATACGACGCTTCAGCTCTGCCTCGGCACTTTTTATATTTCCTTCTAACTCCACAAGTTCTTGTACTTTGGATTTTTAATGAATGAGGCATACTGTATGATCTGACCCCTAAGAACCGCCTTAAGTGCCTCCCAAGCCATGCCCACAGAGGATACTGAGGACCAGTTGGTCTCCATATAAACACTGATTTCAGTCTTTAACATTTGTTGGAAATCAGGATTTTGCAAAAGGGACACATTAAGGCGCCAACTATATGATTTCTTTTTCTCTGTATATGGCAACACCTTTAAACTCACCAGAGCATGATCTGAGACTAAGATGTTTCCAATTGAGCAATCAACAACAGATGAAATGAGGGATTTGGATATATAAAAAAATATATATTCTAGAATAAATCTTATGGACTGATGAAAAAAATGTATCGTCCCTACCAGATGGGTTCAAAAGTCTCCAAATATCTGTAAGACCAAGATTTTTACACAACCTGTGAAGCGTCAATGTTGCTCTAGGGGACTTACACACTTTTGTTTCACTATGATCAAGGACTGAGTCCATCAAAAGATTAAAGTCTCCTCCCAATATTATATCATGAGGGGTGCCAGCGGTTTGCAGCATCCCTTCAAGATCTATAAAAAAGCCCTGATCATCAGCATTAGGTGCGTAAATATTAACCAAAATCAACTTTTGCCCTTGAATTTCAACTAAAACAATATTGACTCTTCCTAATTTATCTTTAATCTGTTTGAGACATTTGAATTGTAGATGTTTATTTACCAATATAATGACTCCCTTGCTCTTACTTGATCCAGCCCTAAAAAAAAATGTCCACGCCATATCTTCCCAAATTTTTCAGCTTCCGGCGGGGAGAGATGTGTTTCTTGAAGAAACACTATATCATTTTTCTTACATTTAAGAAAAGTAATAACCTTCCTTCTTTTTATGGGGTGCCCCAACCCATTTACATTCCATGTGGAGAGAGAGAGCACACTCATATTAACATTTGACATTTTGATATAGTAGAAAAAGTAAATTGTGTGTCAAAAACAAAATTGTACAGACCACATTCCCCATTAGTGAAAAAATCAAACCCCGAACTTCCCCCCAAACAAAACAAACAGAAAAAAGAAAAACGTGCGCATTAACCCTATGCACGGCAGCGCCAACCGGTGACAATCCCTCTAAACTCAAAAGGTCCATGAACGCCCACGAGTCCCCACGACAACTTTGCCATCGGATTACTCAATATTGCCTCACAAATTTGTGAAATAAAATTACATAACAGAAAATACTTTGTAAAATAAATCCCAGCCAATAGGAAGAATGAACACAAAGAATGTGTAGATTCATTCACAGAACTGTCTCAAAGGTGTGATCTTCCACAAAACAAATTCCAGCTGATATAAAACCGATCAGATTCCTCGGTCAGACAAACAAATGTTCAGTGAGCCAGCCATTATGAGTTCAGCGGATGACGTAATCATTCCAGTGTCCCATAAAAATACTCAGCAAAACAAACTCCAGCCAGCAGAAGGAATAAGCATGAAGAACGAACAGATTAATCCACAGCTGTTCCAAAGGAGTGTTATTCAACAGAACAAGCTCCAGCCGCTAGGCGGAACCAATACAAAAAGAAACAAAACCGGCATCCCGGTTCCCCGGATGGTCGAGTCAATTCACTCGGAGGCCGTATAAAAGTATATACCATGACTTACACAATCCATCAACTTTATAAAAGATGGATTTTATAAAGTCCAAGTCAGCAAGAACCTTCATCAACATCACCGACATGTTGGACAACTGACACTGGATCTCCTCTCCCGCCGCGCCATCCAAATCGAGTCCCCTGTCGGGGCTTTCATCCTGAACACGTAAGTGTCTTTTAATGTCTCCAGAGCCCGAGGATTTTGACTTCTTTGCTATGTTTTGCCTCAAAGAGCAAATGTGTAACTGGGTGTATCAAATTTCACCAAATTCTAACACGAAAATAATCAAAAATTTAGGAAAGTGCGCAGAGCTCGTCGCTCACACGTCTGCTTCTTGCATGGTGTCACATGACCCCCCCGGTATTTTCTTTTCTTAGAATTAACCTACAAATGTATAACTTAAGTTACTCTGGCGATGTGCGCTTATAACATTCGGGTGTTTTGTTGTCTTGTGAGAGCACATGGCTTTGTTTTGTTTCTGTATCGCCACATGTCTCTCTGTCTTACATCATACCCCGCCTCCTTGTTTGCTTATTATTAGTTAATTTGCCTCACCTGTCCCGTTAACCCATTTGATTTCTTTCGCTATTTTAGTCTCCTCGTGTTTGCTGTCCAGTGCCAGTTCGTCTTGTTTCCAGTATTGTGTGATCCAGTCGGTCTTGTTTGTTCTCCCATGTCGGTCCTGCTTTTCCCCCCTGTTCGGTCCGGTCGGTCCTGATTCCCCACTGATCTGTCCCAGTCCAGCTCTGTGTGGATTATCTGTGCTGGATGGAGTGTTTTCCCCTATGGGGTAGTTTATGTTTGTTTTTTCCCCCTTGTGGGACTTTATTTTTGCTTTTATTTTTGTATTAATAAATTCCCTGCTTTTTGAACTCTGTGTTTGAGTCCTGACCCTTCTCTCATTCTCTGCAACCTGTGACAGTCCAGTATCTCATAGCAGTCATAGCATGCATGCGCCATTCACCTGTGTATGTGCGCACAGTCAGATGAAGTATACTTAGAAAGGCTAAATGTCATCAAAACCGAAGTATACTTTGGGCTTCATACAGCCATCATGAGAGTGAGAATGGGTCACAATTCTGATACACTCATCCATACATTACCTGTGAGAAACAGAGTCTCATTCACAGCTCATTGTGTCTCACTGGTGACCTGTGGACACTTTACCAAGTGGATCTGGTATCTGCTGGCAGTGGAATCATGTTACCATCGATCTCATTCATTGAAAGAAAGAATTACAGGGTGTGTTCAGTGTGTGTTCAGGCTTTGCCTACATTGTATGTGTGCAAATGTCTCCACAATGATTGTAAAACTTGAAATCTTTGACATTGTGTGGAGCAGCCAGCGGTCCCCACGAGGAATAAATGGCTTCATTAAATAATGTCTTGCTGTAAAAATGCAGAAAGTTACCTTCAGTATGCTGTGGGATACAACAAAACCTGGCAGAATTTTAGTTTTTTATTTATTAATCTTGAAAAAGTGACACTGCTGTGTACCTATACAGTATATTACTTAATTGAAGTTATATACTGTATTTCAAGTGACGCAGCTTCATTTCACCAAAGACACTGGCGTTGAAGGTGGAGAGCACTGATTCAGAAATGTCAGTTATCTGTACACATGTCAGTTATATTTATAAAATAAAACAGTCAGCTACAATTAAACTGGAAATGCACGTAGGACAATGTTAAATTCATAACACCCAGAGTGTATAAAGGTATGTTATAATTGTAACATACTGTAATAAAAAAATAAAAAAGCACTATAATGTCAATATACAGTCAAAGGCGTAGCCAGGAAATGACTTTTGGGTGGGCCTCAATAAAAATGTTTGGGACAAATTTTTGCCCAATTTTTTTTTTTTTTAACCAAATTTTCCTTAATAACAGAAAGGCAGCGCATTCAAACAGTACTGTCACACTTTCAAAAATCAGAATTTATGCATTTTTAAACTATTTTATTAATATATATTTGAAGTCAAAGAATAATCTGTAATATTCTGGGTGGGCCGGGATTTGGCTATGTCACTATATACAGTCCTGTATATACTAATTTTAGTCAATAAACAACACATCATAAGATTATGAAGCACAGACTTTATTCACACCACCAGACAACAATGTAAACATATTTGTCATTTTCACTAAATACTGTATGCATGATGGATTTTTTTCTGTGTATTCTTCATGAGTTAAAGCAGCTCTTACATTCATACAGATGGGATCATCACAGACATTTTGTAATACTGTGACCAAATCAGACCAGAAAACCACTCTAAATGAGAGATGTTTACAATGATGTACCGGTGTGCATGTGAACAGATGTACAGAAATGAATAGTGGATGAAATATATTTAAATGTAAGCGAAAGTCAGATTTGGTAATATCTGTGCTGACTTCAGACCTGTATACACTTTTTCTGGAACTTTGCATGGAACCAAAGCATTTTTAAAAAAACTATTTTCTTGATATAATTTCACAGGTGTTTTTCTATTCACCGCCATTGTTTCCTCCTGCTGATAGTCACAAATATGACGGCTGAAAAAGTGACATCACTGAAACAGGTCAATATCACATTCAAAACTAAAAATTTCTGCTGTGTTCAAAACTCTATCAAGGTAATTTAAAGTCAATATGAATTTCACTCAATTCACTTTCTTACAGTGCATACAGTGATTTCTTAACCTCCTTACAAGACAAAGTTTCCTGAGAAGTTAAAGTGGCACAATTTTTCAATTGTCTTCAACTTTTTTGAAAAATCTGCCAGTGCAATAAAACTAAATACACAAATACACTTCTATTCAAGATATATTCTTGGAAAACAAGTCTAAATATATGGAGGGTCAGATTACTCAAAATAAAGTGCCTCTTATGTGTATTTAAGGTGTCTTTTTTATTTCAGCTCACATTATAAATATCTTATGCAATTTTGCTTTTCAAGTACATTTTTAAGGCTTTTTAAATATATTTTAATGTGTAAAAGCAGGTGAAGCATAGACAGAAGGTTTCATGTTTTGCATTGCATATGACTATTGTGAAAAGTGTGCGCATGGATGCACTTGCCAGAGAAACAAAGGAAAAATGACACATGAACTGTAATATCATATAGTGGTGTTCCAGAAGAAGGGGAAAAAATAAAATAAAATTCCAGGCAATTAAAGTCTTGGTTACTGTTGTAACCTCTGTTCCCTGATGGAGGGAACGAGACGTGTCGATGTAGTGACACTAGGGGTCGCACTTGGGAGCCCCAAACACCTCTGATATTTGTGAAAAGGCCAGTGAAAATTGGCGAGTGGAATTAGCATGCCACTCCCCCTGACATACGGGTATAAAACGAGCCGGACTGCAACCACTCATTCAGGAGTCAGAGTCTCGGCCATTTCAGTGGGTAGTTCAGTGTTGTGGCAAGAGGGGCACAATGTCTCATTCCCTCCATCAGGGAACAGAGGTTACAACAGTAACCAAGACGTTCCCTTTCTCAAATCAAATCAAATCACTTTTATTGTCACACAACCATATACACAAGTGCAATAGTGTGTGAAATTCTTGGGTGCAGTTCCGAGCAACATAGTAGTCGTGACAGTGATGAGACATATACCAATTTACATTAAACATCAGATTTACACAACACAATTTACATATCTAATATACACAATTACACATAACACAATATACAAATAATAACATACAATGTACAGTATACAATACACACAATATAGAATACACATTATACAATAAAAAAATAGTATATATAGTATATATAAAATATACAGTAGGTTGTATTGTACTATATTGACATTCAGGCTGTCGGTTGATAGTAAGCTGCCAGTGTGTTGCCAGAGAGAATATAATTTATGACAGTCCGGTGTGAGATAATAAGATTAATAAAGTGCAGTGCTGATGTATTTTGATCGTGAGAGATCAAGAGTTCAAAAGTCTGATCGCTTGGGGGAAGAAGCTATCATGTAGTCGGCTGGTGCGGGTCCTGATGCTGCGATACCGCCTGCCTGATGGTAGCAGTGAGAACAGACCATGGCTCGGGTGGCTGGAGTCTCTGATGATCCTCCGAGCTTTTTTCACACCGCCTGGTATAGATGTCCTGGAGGGAGGGAAGCTCACCTCCAATGATGTGTCTGGCAGTTCGCACCACACTTTGCAGTGCTTTGCGGTTGTGGCCGGTGCTATTGCCGTACCAGGCGGAGATGCAGCCAGTCAGGATGCTCTTTACAGTGCTGGTGTAGAACCGTGTGAGGATGTGGTGGTTCATTCCAAACTTCCTCAGCCGTCTCAGGAAAAAGAGGTGCTGATGAGCCTTCTTCACAATGGCCTCAGTGTGGACCGACTATGTGAGTTCCTCAGTGATGTGGACACCCAGGAACTTGAAGCTGCTGACTCTCTCCACTGGTGCTCCATTGATGGTGATGGGGCTGTGTTCTCTTTCTCTTCTCCTGAAGTCCACCACAAGCTCCTTTGTCTTACTGACGTTGAGGGAGAGGTTGTGCTCCTGACACCAGCGTGTCAGAGTGTGCACCTCCTCTCTGTAGGCTGTTTCATCATTGTCAGTGATCAGACCTACCACCGTCGTATCATCAGCAAACTTAATGATGGCATTGGAGCTGTGTGTTGCCACACAGTCATGTGTGTACAGAGAATACAGGAGGCAGGATGTACACAGCAATGATAATGACCGCTGTGAATTCCCTCAGTAGCCAGAATGGTCGACACAGAAGCATGAGAAATTCCAGATCAGGAGAGCAGAAAGACTTGATAGAATGTACGTTCCTCTGATCACACCAGGATTTGTTGATCTGTCACTCACTCATCGTTGTGTCGATGTAGTGACACTAGGGGTCCCTTTACAAAATGCCACAACCAGCTGAACTGTGTTACGTGGACTGGCGGTGCAGGTGCAAGCAGGCCACTGTGTGCCTAGTAACAAGTGCACTCTGCCCCCACGTAACCTTTCCAATGCCCACGAGCGTCACAAGGTCCCTCGTACCCAAAGGGGGGGGACAGGACGTACTTACAATGGGAACAGGCCGCACCAGCCGCTTCGGCCTTTTCTTTTTTTCTTCACCCACTTTCTCTTTTTTCTTTTTTAAAGGATTAAATATCATTTAGCTGGGGCCAGATGTATTCATGTTGGGGAAGGTGTTCTTTTTCCCAAGAGGAAAAGACACCGCAGAGACCACATCCTGCCTGAAGGGGAGGTGAACATGTGGGGAATACATCACATGGACTTACTGACCGGTAGTACACATGTGGAAAGTAGCACCCATGGTAGGTCCTACCCGGAGGGGAGGAGCTCTACAAATGCGGTAGCTGGGGGCAGAGGAGGCTCTGTCTGAGGGAAAACATGGGTTTGCCATCAGGGAAATTGTACCGTGGAAAATACATCACATGGGGTTGCGATCGGTAACCTCACACATGGAGCACCTACCCTAGTACAGGGCATATCAGCGCATGTACTGGGCCCAGCATCGAATTACTCCACTGAACTCGCCTGCTGCAGGGCTGAGGAGGAAAGACATCCAGGGTTCACCAGTCTCGGGAACTCACATGGGGGAAAAAGCGCACGGCTTCCCCTCAGGGAGGGGAAAGGCTTTGTCGTGAGGAGCGTGAGCTGTTCTTCGGCACAAAGTCTGTGCAAGCAGGCTCACTGGGGGAAACGCATATTTGCGCAGGCCAGGGCCAGCTGTGTGCCAGCGCATCTGTGCCAAAGGGAGCCTCGGTCAGAGAGTACCAGAGTGGGCAGTGGGAGGATTCCAGGGAAGCGAACAGGTCTACCTGTGCTTTGCTGAATTGACTCCAAATCAGTTGAACCACCTGGGGGTGGAGTCTCCACTCTCCCCTGAGCATCAGTTGTCATGACAGCGCATCTGCTGCGTGGTTGAGATCGCCCGGGATGTGAGTGGCCCGCAACGACTTCAGTCGCTGCTGACTCCAAGTTGTGACATGCGATGTGAGCGTAAACCACCTTGGCGGTTACGCTAATGTCACCAACACGTGCTTGCCCTGGATCAAAGGCTGAAGCCTCTGCAGGGCCAGCAATACTGCCAGCAACTAAAGGCAGTTGATATGCCAACGCAGTCGTGGACCTTTCCAGGAACCCGAGGCTGCGTGCCCATTGCAAACGGCACCCCAGCCTAACTTGGAGGTGTCTGTCGTGACGACGATGCGCCTGAAAACTTGCTGTAAGGGGACCCCTGCCCGCAGAAATGCAAGGTCTGTCCAAGGGCTGAACATGCGGCGACAGATCGGCGTGATAGCCATGCCCATCTCTGGAATCGAGTCTGAAGCCAGTGCTGAAGCGGTCTCATATGCATCAACCCGAGCGCCGTAACCGCCGCCGAGGATGCCATATGCCCCAGGAGCCTCTGAAATTGCTTCAGTGGGCAGTGGGACCGCTGATCTTTCGCACACAATAGATCTCAAGAGTGAGCTAAAATCAGCCTGTTGTAGAGATAGTTGAGGATACGGACGCCCACTTCCCTTAGTGGGGCAAGGGTTGCATGTGCAACTTTTGTAACGATGCAAGGCAACAGGGACAGACCGAAGGGGAGGATCTTGTTCTGATATGCCCGGCCCTCGAAAGCGAACCGAAGAAACGGTCTGTGCCAAGGCAAAATCGAGTCATGGAAGTACGCGTCCTTCAGGTCTACCACCGTGAACCAATCTTGATGTCGGACACATGACAGGATGTGCTTCTGCGTCAACATCCTGAACGGGAGTTTGTGTAGGGCCTGATTCAGCGCTCACAGGTCCAAGATTGGCCGCAACCCACTGCCTTTCTTTGGTACGATGAAGTAGGGGCTGTAGAACCCCTTCTTCATCTCGGCTGGAGGGACAGGCTTTATTCTATTCCGTAGAAGGACTGTGATCTCCGCATGTAGGACAGCGGCATCCTCGCCTCTTACCGAGGTGAGACGGAAGCCATTGAACCTGGGTGGGTGCCTGGCAAACTGAATCACGTAGCCGAGTCGGATCGTCCAGGCCATACAGGTTGGAGAATGCTAGCCATGCCTCCAACCTCTGAGTGAGGGGCACCAAGGGGACAATTGCGTTTGACGTACCTGCGGATGGGGCCTCATGGCGGGGCGGAGCAGGAACTGCCATGTTGAGGAGCCTGGCGTCCCGAGCCCGTGGCTGTGCTGAAGGAACCAGTTACCTTTCTCTGCGTGCCCACCACAGGATCGGTCAGTGACAGGGGAGGCTGCGTGTCCTCGTGATTTGTTACAACCGCCTGAGCGTGGGTGTGTATGTGCCACAGCTGGGAGCACGAAGGCAGGGAAACCACATTCGTAGTGCCCCAGCTGCGAATGTTCCATGTCCAGCGGTTGTGAGAACGACGGCCGTAAACACAGAGTGTGTGACCCAGGGAGTGAGGAAACCACTCTTTTTTTTTAAAGTGTAGGTACCACAGCCCCTCGGGCATGCAGTGAAATGAACACCAAAAGGAAACAAAATATTTTCCTCCCAGCCCTCCACCAGGGGATGAAGTGGTCTGTACACCACCTCCAAACTTCCAGCGGGTCTCCCTTGGGTTGCCCATCTCAGGGGCACTTTGAAGCCTTCCTGGGGTTCTTGGCGCTGGCTTGTGGGACAGAGGACATCGACTTCCTGCGGGGGGCTCTACACCGGGGCCGTGGCGGAGCCGGTGTAGATTTACAGGCCTTGGATGGGAGTTTCGGGCGATTCCACCAGGTGGCGGCGTTTTGCGGGCACAAGTGCACCGCAACCGCCTTATCCACCTGAGGAATATCCTTGTACCCCATGGCCGCCCCACCATTGAGGGTAGTGAGAGCGGAGAAGCTCTGAAGCCCGGTCCGGGCAGTATAAGGTGCCTGCCATGACTTTGTGAGCTCCTCATGCACTTCCAGTAAGAATGGAACCGGGGAGGGGTGTGGCTGTGAGCGGCGCTCTGAGCCCAGGAACCAGTCATCCAGCCGCGAGGTCTCAGGGCAGGGTGGAAGGTTCCTCTCGAGCCCGACACTCGCGGCAGCCCGGTCAAGCATGGCGGTCAGCTCCGTGTCAGCCTCAGACTGGGCGACCACACTTGAAGGTGGGAAGCCAGCCAAGTCATCTGCATCTGACCGTGCCAGCCCGCTCTCCGATGCTGCAATCGAGAGCTCATCCTGCTCTCGAGCCCCGAAAGAGACATTAAACTCACCCTGGGGTGAGCTGTCTGTCTCATCCAAGAACTCGACTGGGGCAAACGAGCATACTGGGGAATGGAAGGTCCGTAGGGGTTCATCCGGCGAAACCACTCCCACTGGGGTCCCCAAATCGCCCCCAGCACTAACCGTCATAGCCTGATACCTGTAGGTAGAAGGACCGAGGCGGGGAGCGGCTGGGGTGGCTTTCCCTCTGAAGAAGAAAAGCCACGACCGCAACATTGCCATGATCATGCTTTCGCAGTGAGAACATGAACCATCCACGAATGCTGTCTCCGTATGGCTATGGCCCATACACGTGAGGCAGTGATCGTGGCCATCAGAAGCAGAGAGATATCGACCACATCCAGGAACTACACACAGATGGAAAGGCATCTTTAAAAAGACGCTTTCCATCAGTGCTCACTCTTTTAGAGGAATATACTCTTTTTGTGTGGCTGTCGAAGTGCCCAGGGGCGTTCTCTGCACTTATCTGTGCGAGATGCGCCATATATCCAACAGCTTAAAATGCTCTTTCTTTGAGATGAATGAAAAAGGAGTGGAGTGCATAGACACCGCTCGGCACCGAAGAACAAGTCTGAATGAGTGGTTGAAAGCCGGCTCCTTTTATACCCGTATGTCCGGGGGAGTGGCATGCAAATCCCACTCGCCAATTTTCATTGGCCTTTTCTCAAATATCAGAAGTGTTTGGGGCTCCCAAGTGCGACCCCTAGTGTCACTATATCGACACAATGTTGAGTGAGTGACAGATAGGGAACTACGATATAGTATTATGGAAAGTAAACATAAGGCCAAAGCATATCAATTATTAATGAAAGTTAAATAATGGAAAATGCCTTTAAATTGTTATCTTACAATTTTTTATCTATTTAACCAACTATCTGAGAAACAGTACATGAGAAGCGAAATCTTACTAAAGAAAAATTAGACACAAACACTGAAATACTTGTGCATAAATGACTTATATGCATATGAAACCTGATCCCCTGTGCAGGAATCTGTCAGGTATGCAAATGCTGTTGCAAGTAGGTGAGCCATGAGAAACTGAACTTAGCTGCATGACGCACCACACGCCAGTGGAACGTGCTATCCACCAACGTGATAGTGAGCACTGAGCACTAAGTAAACAAACATTGCCTCTTGAAAATTAATATGATGGAATGCAAGGTTAGATGAACGCATCATTGAAAACCTAGATCCCAACGAACACCAGTTGGTTCCTTTGATGATTGTTCCCCCAAAGAATAATAGAAGGAGCACTTAGCTTATTTCCTGATGGAGATCAGCTGCTTTGAAGAGCAGAACCTATGGTGAGTAAACCACAATGCGTAATCCAACTTGAGGAGACTGTTGCTTTGAAAGCGAGGCATAGTAGCATGTGGCCAGGTTGTGTGTTCCACACACATGCGCTTGAGTGAAAGCCGCATGTTGTATGAGCAAAGGAAGAGAGCTGTGGCCTTATGAGACATAGGCTAGATCATGATAGGATGAGAAACTAGAAATGAATGACTGAATGACGTAATGCTACCAAGAGCCCTCCACGAAAACTATCACTTAAGCTTTCATTTCCTGAAGGAATCGTACGTCTCTCTAATCAAACACACCTGATTCAATTCATCAGCTTATTAGCTAAGACTCCAAAACTCTTTCAAATGGCGTTAATTAAAAAAATAAATAATAAAAAATAATCAAATATCAACTGATTTATCAGCCATGTCAAGAACTATGAAGGAAAATAAGAGTAGCCCAATAAGATATTTAAGCTCGAATGTGAAGGGCTTGAATGGATCCATTAAGAGATCCAGGGTTTTGAGTCATTTGAAACTGCAAAAGTCAGACGTGGCATTTCTCCAGAAAACTCACTTATGAGTCAAAGATCACCATAGACTCCAAACTCGCTAGTCATCCCACACTTTCCACTCTAATTTTAACACTAGGGCTAGAGGGTTGCTAATATGATAAACAAAAACATACCCTTTTCATCTAGTAGGGTAATTTCAGATATGAATGGTAGATATGTGATTGTGGAAGGGATGATTTTTATCACAGTCCTGTTGTATTGGTGAATGTACATGCCCTGAATTTTGAAAATGCTCACTTTGTTCAGAATTTACTGTCAAAAATCCCTGCTTTAGACACTCACCTTCTGACATTTGGCAGGGATATGAATTGTGTTATTGATCCAGTTTTGGACCTGTCCAGCACAACTGCGAAGGCTACCGCTACTATGTCGAAAGCACACTCTAAGTTTATGGTTCAAAATGGTTACATTGACCTGTGGAGATATCTCAACCCTGTAGCAAGAAAATATTTTTTCTTTTCACATGTTCACCAGTCCTTCTCTTGTACTGATTCTTTTTTTTTTTTCAATAACTCTATTATTTCACAGGTCATAAACCCTGATTATTTACCCATTGTTATTTCAGACCAAGCCCCTTTAACTCTTGACATTTTTCTGTCCCCGTACCACTCCTCTTGCCCCCCTTGGAGGTTCAACTCTCTGCTTTTGTCTGATTCAGCATTCTGTGAGTACCATTTCTACCTTAATAGATTATTTTTTTAATTTAAAATCAGACTGATTCAACCCCACATTCTTTGCTTTGGGAAACTCAAAGCCTTTCTTAGAGGCCAGATCATCTCCTATTCCTCTCATGTATCTAAATTAAGGAAGAATAGGCAAAAGGAGCTGTCTGATGGCATCCTTAACCTAGACTGCCAATATGCTCTAAACCCGACTCCTGAGATACATAAACAAAGGCTTAATTTTCAGACAGAGTTTGATCTGTTATCTTCAGGCGAAGCTGAGAGACTTCTGTTACGATCATGTGGAAATTATTACAAACATGTTGACAAGATCGGTTGTCTACTTGTGCACCAGTTGCGTGGCTGTGCCGCTGCTCATTCAGTAACTCAGATTGCAAAGCCCTGTGGTGTGTTAACATCTGACCCAGTAGAAATTAATTCAGCATTTAAAGCCTTTTATTCCTCTTTTTATACAGCTGAAGACCCATACAACCTGGACAAGATGATATTCTTGATAAAATAGATTTTCCTAAGGTTGATCCAACTATATCAACCGAAATTGACTGCCCCATTACCTTGGACGAGATCATTAATTCAATTAATTCACTGCAATCAAATAAATCTCCTGGTCCAGATGGGTTCCCCTCTGAATTCTACAAGAAATTTCATGACAAGTTGGCCCCATTACTTCTTGCTGTATTTGAGGAATCTTAAGAACGAGGCATGCTTCCAGCCACACTGAGGCAAGCATTCATATCTCTGATGCTTAAGGATGGGAAAGATCCCACACTGTGTAATTTGTACAGACCCATAAGCCTACTTAATGTTGAAGCTAATATTTTAGCTAAACTTCTAGCTTCCCGTTTAGAAGGGGCTCTCCCCAATATCATATCAGAAGAACAAACTGACTTTATAAAAGGACGGCACTCATTTTCTAATATTCATACTCTTTTCAATATATTATATTCCATACTAAGTAATAATTCTCCCGAGGTGGTCATCTCACTGGATGCAGAAAAGGCATTCTGTAGGTTTGAATGGGGATACCTCTTTGCGGTGCTAAGGAAGTTTGGCTTTGAGGACAGATTCATATCCTGGATTTACCTATTATACGTTGCCCCTCAGGCTTCCGTCTGTACTAATAATGTGAAATCAGATTATTTTATTCTGACACGGGGTACACACAAGTGTGTCCCCTTTCCCCTTTGCTTTTTGCCATAGCTCTCAATAGCACTAAGAACAAAGCCTGTATTTCAGTGTATAACACGTTGGGGAATTGAACACAGATTGGCATTGTATCCAGACGATCTACTCTTGTATGTCATCAACCCAATCACATATTTACCCAGTATACTATCTCTATTGGAATATTTTGGATGTTTTCAGTTGTCATTTTCTGCAAATAAATGCTCTAAATTACAAAATTTGTATTTGGAATTTAGGAGAAATTTTGTCAGTACTTTATAGAATACAACAAAATTATTATTTTTTTTTTTTACTCAAACACATACCTATAAATAGTAAATCAAGAGAAACTGATAATTTTGCAGTGGTCTCTAATTTTTCCAGAGCTATATATATGTATATATATATATATATATATATATATATATATATATATATATATATATATATATATACACACACATACACACACTACCGGTCAAAAGTTTTGAAACACACTCATTCTTAATTATAATTTTTTTTTTTTTTCACATTTTAGAATAATAGTAAAGTCATCAAAACTTTGGAATAACATAAATGGAACTATGGGAATTATGTTGTGACTAAACAAAATCCAAAATAAATCAAAGCTGTGTTATATGTTAGCATCTTCAAAGTGGCCACACTTTGCCTAGAATTTGCAGACATGTACTCTTGACATTTTCTCAACCAACTTCTTGAGGTATCACCCTGGGATGCTTTTTAAACAGCATTGAAAGAGTTCCCATCTATGTTGGGCACTTATTGGCTGCTTTTCTTTATTATTTGGTCCAAGTCATCAATTTCAAAAACTTTTTTTAATTAAATTTTAGTTTTATAATGAAATAAATTTATATGGTGGCACAATTATATTTTTGTCTACAAAACTAATTTCAAACATTTAAGCATATGCTGCGTGGCTGGGACTAAAAAGTGGCTCTGGACTTTCTGTCCCAGAGCGGCTCACCAAACCCGGCCTGCAACACAAAACACTAGCTCATAGATTTCATTTTCTGGCTCAATTTCAAATTTTTGTGTTGAAAAAATACATTTCTATTTACTGACAACGGGCCCCACCGATGCAAAAATTGTCATAATTTTAAAACATTGTCACGCCTCCCTCGGGCTCTGCACCTCCCTCAGCGCTCTGCTCCTAATCACCCTATTTCTAATTCACCGCACCTGCATTCAATTCACTCGCTCATCACTGCCTGCATAAATAACTCACCTTCACGTCACTTCACTGTCAAGTCTCACACAAAAGACTCGCAGTGTTTATTTACCTGTCTGTATTTGCTCTTGATCTTCATCGATATCTGTTTAGTGCTTACTCTGCTGTTTTGCCAGATACCTCTTCTTCAGTTTGTGAAGCTTCTCTTCTGTGATATCACCTGTACCATTGATCTCACTGTGTAAACCCTGTAAATCGTCCTGGTTACTTTCGTAACCTCCGTTCCCTGATGGAGGGAACGAGACATTGTGTCGATGTAGTGACACTGGGGTCACTCTTGGGATCTTTTGAAAAAAGGCCAATGGAAATTGGCGAGTGGAATTTGTATGCCACTCCCCCCGGACATACGGGTATAAAAGGCCTTGGACGGGAGCTTCGAGTGCCCGCACCAGGTATGGCGCTCTGCGGGCACAAGTGCACCGCAAGCGCCTTATCCACCTGGGGGATCACCGAATACCCCCTGGCCGACCCACCATCGAGGGTAGTGAGAGCAGGGGAGCTGAAAGACCAGGATCAGGTAGTAAAAGGTGCCCCCATGATCTTGTCAGCTCCCCATGCACCTCCGGGAAGAAAGAGACCGGGGCGGGGCACGGCCGTGAGCGGCGCTCTGGGCCCAGGAACCAATCATCGAGCCGTGAGGGTTCAGGGGAGAGTGGAGAGTGGACTATAACATTGCCATAGTCATGTTCTCACAATGAGGAAGTGACCCATCCACGAACGATGTCTCCACGTGGGCAGCGCCCAGACACGTAAGACAGCGATCATGACCATCAGAAGCGGAGAGATAACGACTGCAACCAGGAATAATACACAACCGGAAAGGCATCTTTAAAAAGATGTTCCGTGAGTGCCACTCTTTTATACTCTTTTGTTCTGCCGAAGCGCCCAGGGGCGTTCTCTGCACTCCACAGGTGCAGATGGGGAGATGCCGCTAAAATGCGCCTAAAGATCCTGCAGTCTGAGGTGAAATTAGCGAGATTAGCTCCGAAGAGAAAATCTGAATGAGTGGTTGTGAGCCAGCTCCTTTTATACCCGTATGTCTGGGGGGAGTGGCATGCAAATTCCACTCGCCAATTCCCATTGGCCTTTTTTCAAAATCAGAGGTTTGGGGCTCCCAAGAGTGACCCCTAGTGTCACTACATTGACACAACATTGAGTGAGTGACAGACAGGGAACCTGTGAATCTCAGTAAATGCTCTCGCATTTGGTTTCACTAACTACAACTTCTGTGGCTTGAATTCCTGAAAGACATCTATAGAACCGCTGTAAATGCGATGAGTGAAATTTCTTTTTAAGAGAAAGCACTAAAATAAGCACTTTATAGATCAGACAAATAACATGTCTGAGAACTTTTTTTTCCCCAACATACAGCTGTTAGGTCAAAATGTACATGAAAGTACAAGGGAAAGTGTATTTTAAGTGCTGTGACAAGTCAAAAAGTGCAAATAAACTATTGTCTTAGTTAATATGAGGTTGTGGAAACAGCAAGTATTATAATATTATATATGTATATATAGTTATACAAGATCATAAAATGTTGTTTACAGTAGTTAGATGAAGAAAGTGCAGGACACTGATGACATTGCTTACAATTTCATGTTAATTACCCACATAAATATGTGTAAATGTTTATTTAAAAACAAACAAAAACAGAAAGTTGGCCAGATTATGCATATGTATATGTAGATAATTGTATATGTTATAAACAAATATAAATATACACTATATTGCCAAAAGTATTCGCTCACTTCCATGGCCACAGGTGTATAAAATGAAGCACCTAGGCATGCAGACTGCTTCTACAAACATTTGTGAAAGAATGGGCCACTCTCAGGAGCTCAGTGAATTCCAGCGTGGTACTGTGATAGGATGCCACCTGTGCAACAAGTCCAGTCGTGAAATTTCCTCGCTACTAAATATTCCACAGTCAACTGTCAGTGGTATTATAACAAAGTGGAAGCGATTGGGAATGACAGCAACTCAGCCACGATGTGGTAGGCCACGTAAAATGACAGAGCGGGGTCAGCGGATGCTGAGGCACATAGTGCGCAGAGGTCGCCAACTTTCTGCAGAGTCAATCGCTACAGACCTCCAAAGTTCATGTGGCCTTCAGATTAGCTCAAGAACAGTGCGTAGAGAGCTTCATGGAATGGGTTTCCATGGCCAAGCAGCTGCATCCAAGCCATACATCACCAAGTGCAATGCAAAGCGTCGGATGCAGTGGTGTAAAGCACGCCGCCACTGGACTCTAGAGCAGTGGAGACGCATTCTCTGGAGTGACGAATCACGCTTCTCCATCTGGCAATCTGATGGACGAGTCTGGGTTTGGCGATTGCCAGGAGAACGGTACTTGTCTGACTGCATTGTGCCAACTGTGAATTTTGGTGGAGGGGGGATTATGATGTGGGGTTGTTTTTCAGGAGCTGGGCTTGGCCCCTTAGTTCCAGTGAAAGGAACTCTGAATGCTTCAGCATACCAAGAGATTTTGGACAATTCCATGCTCCCAACTTTGTGGGAACAGTTTGGGGATGGCCCCTTCCTGTTCCAACATGACTGCGCACCAGTGCACAAAGCAAAGTCCATAAAGACATGGATGAGTGAGTTTGGTGTGGAAGAACTTTACTGGCCTGCACAGAGTCCTGACCTCAACCCGATAGAGCACCTTTGGGATGAATTAGAGCGAAGACTGCGAGCCAGGCCTTCTCGTCCAACATCAGTGTCTGACCTCACAAATGCGCTTCTGGAAGAATGGTCAAAAATTCCCATAAACACACTCCTAAACCTTGTGGAAAGCCTTCCCAGAAGAGTTGAAGCTGTTATAGCTGCAAAGGGTGGGCCGACGTCATATTAAACCCTATGGATTAAGAATGGGATGTCACTTAATTTCATATGCGTCTAAAGGCAGATGAGCGAATACTTTTGGCAATATAGTGTATGTCAAATATAAACATACCTCTTAAAGTGTAGATCTTTGCAGATATTTTGCAGATGAATTGCTCATATTTTCACTCTGTGAGATTGTTGTGTCTTTATATCTGCAGCGTTTTAATTACTTCCCCAGATTATTCTTGAGAAAAAGTGAAAAGACCAGTGCTTTAACAAGCGCTGTTTCAGCTATCCTTTAAACAAAGTAATCCTCAAAGAATCAAATAGCCACAAAGTCATATTTTTTTATGACTTATTTTCTGCATTTCTGTCAGATGTGAGCATAATTCAGCAAGGTGTGTGATCTGTGTCTAATAATAAAGTGATAAGAAGCCCTGCGTCAGCTCCCAGAAATGCTTTGCGGTATGAATAAATTATGCAAATGACTATGTACTACTCAGCTTCACTGTTTGCAGATTTTATGTACGCTGCTGTTATTGTATTTGTTGTAACTTGCAGTTATTTGTCATTTTGTGATTATTCAGAGTTCATCTTATACTTAATGTGTGTTTTTGGTTGTCACCATTATTGTGATTTGTATGTCAAATAATGAAGTCCACATGAGTTACTGAGTGACAGTGTGCATACAGAAATGCGCTTGAATGCGGAAGTAACTTCAAATTTAATTCTTTTAACCATTTTTGCTCTGTCATGTGGTCTGTGTGTGAATGACTGTAGGAGGCCAGGGCGGCCGCCTACATATGCATGCAGGTAGGACGGGCTGGCCCTGATCAATTCTATCATTTTTTTTTTTTAATTTGTGCAGCAGCGAGAAAACTCCCAGTGCTCCCAATGGCCAGTTCACACCTGCCTTAATATCTTAAAGCCCCCTGTGAACAAGCTGAAGTGACTGTAGCAAGGAAAAAACTCATTTCAGTGTTATTTAGTGGAACCTGACCTCTGGTTTTATGATATATATACATAATCCAATACTATTTAGTGGCTTAAGCAAAAATTGATCGGCACACATATTTTTTTTCCCCCTTCCCTCATTTCACTTTGAAAGTAAACTTCACCGCTGTTCTTACTGGCTTATAATGTGTGCAAGTGTTGTTCTCAGAGTTGTTACATTTCAAAGTCAAAAGCAGATAATTATAAGTCTCATGTAAGACTTATAGTTTCTTATAGAAACGTATAGTTTCTTACGCTGTCAGTTTTTTTAATAAGCTGTTTTTTGATAGTTATGACTCATAACGTCTTGTTGCGCTTGTCACGTTCAGTGTCGGCTGGGAGAGGCGGCTGTTAAACTTACTGCTGCTGTTTCTGCCTCACAAATCCACTGATTTGCGCAGTGATGTCGGTGTAAATAAA
This sequence comes from Myxocyprinus asiaticus, assembly GCF_019703515.2. Taxonomy (NCBI): domain Eukaryota; kingdom Metazoa; phylum Chordata; class Actinopteri; order Cypriniformes; family Catostomidae; genus Myxocyprinus; species Myxocyprinus asiaticus. The sequence continues at coordinate 691,299 of NC_059374.1, forward strand.
ACGACTTGATGTACTGTAGCACCAGGACATGATACCGTTGTTTGGCAAATTCGACAAGCTGTACCGCTACAGTACAATCTACTTGGTGTTTGCCATCGATGTTCTCGCCTAGGTACTCAAAGTGTGTTGCTCCATTTTTTGTGAGTGTTCAGTGCCGCCTCTCCGAGGAGGAGACTGTTCCGCAGCTCTCAATATTGCACTTTGGTTTTAATTACACTATAATGTGTTTATGTATCGTACGATACATACAGTATGGTATTGTATAGTGAGCATTGTAACGTACAATACGATACAATATTTTTTTACACCCCTAATATATATATATATATATATATATATATATATATATGTATGTGTGTGTGTGTGTGTGTGTGTGTGTGTGTGTAAAAGTTTGGAATAATGTACAGATTTTGCTCTTATGGAAAGAAATTGGTACTTTTATTCACCAAAGTGTCATTCAACTGTTCACAATGTATAGTCAGGACATTAATAACGTGACAATTACTATTACAATTTAAAAAAAATTTCAGAACTTCTTAAACTACTTCAAAGAGTTCTCATCAAAAAATCCTCCACGTGCAGCAATGACAGCTTGGCAGATTCTTGTTATTCTAGCTGTCAGTTTGTTCAGATACTCAGGTGACATTTCACCCCACACTTCCTGTAGCACTTGCCATAGATGTGACTGTCTTGTCGGGCACTTCTCACGCACCTTACAGTCTAGCTGATCCCACAAAAGCTCAATGGGGTTAAGATCCAGAACACTCTTTTCCAATTATCTGTTGTCCAATGTCTGTGTTTCTTTGTCCACTCTAACCTTTTCTTTTTGTTTTTCTGTTTCTAAAGTGGCTTTTTCTTTGCAATTCTTCCCATAAGGCCTGCACCCCTGAGTCTTCTCTTTACTGTTGTACATGAAACTGGTGTTGAGCGGGTAGAATTCAATGAAGCTGTCAGCTGAGGACATGTGAGGTGTCTATTTCTCAAACTAGAGACTCTGATGTACTTATCCTCTTGTTTAGTTGTACATCTGGTCTTCCACATCTCTTTCTGTCCTTGTTAGAGCCAGTTGTCCTTTGTCTTTGAAGACTATAGTGTACACCTTTGTATGAAATCTTTCAAGCATTTTCAAGCATTGTATATCATTCATTCCTCAAAACAATGATTGACTGACGAGTTTCTAGAGAAAGCTGTTTATTTTTTGCCATTTTTGCCAGTCTATTGCATACTGTGGCAACTCAAAAACAAACACAAAGACAATGTTAAGCTTCATTTAATGAACCAAATAGATTTCAACTGTGTTTGATATAATGGCAAGTGATTTTCTAGTACCAAATGATCAATTTAGCATGATTACTCAAGGATAAGGTGTTGGAGTGATGGCTGCTGTCTAGATTTGATCAAAAATGATCAAAACATTTTCAGATAGTGATGGTGCTGTTTTTTACATCAGTAATGTCCTGATTATACTTTGTGATCAGCTGAATGCCACTTTGGTGAATTAAAGTACCAATTTCCTTCCAAAACAGCAAAATCTGTACATTATCCCAAACTTTTGGCCGCCAGTATGTATGTGTGTATATATATATATATTATCAAGTTGCATTTGATTTTTGAATCTCTTAATTTTTTGACATTTTTTGTTATTCCTCACCCGGTTTGTTTATCTGACTCCAGAAAAACATCTCTTTTTTTTTTTTTTTAGGTCTTCAATAACTGTAAGGTTTACGAGAATTGATAAGAAATAATTAGAGAACATCAGTTTTGGGGGGTATTTTTTACATTTTCTCACTCCTCTTTCACCACTTTTAATTAAGTAGTATTCTAAATCAGTGCCAGCACTGGCCAAATTGATGCCCTATGCAGAGCTCCGCGATTGTTGGACGGGGGTGGGGGGTTTGAGTTGTGCAAGGAATTGTCTGTGTTCCGCAACTGCTATTGAGATGTTAAATATTGATCAGTGTCACTTTCTTCTTGAATAGTCTGTACATAAACAAGTGCTCATATGGGTGAACATGTCAGGAAAATGTTCGGGGACATTTAGTGGATGGAATTTTATTTTTCCAGAACAGATGGCCAAAAAAATGGGACAATCCTTGGAAATACTGGACAAGTGGAAACTTGACATGAGTGCTCTTTACAGTACAAGCAGACATACACATGTGAGATTTTAACAGATGAATGTGAGTCAATACTTGGTGCTACTGGTCTTGTAAAGAACAAAACAAAAGCATATAGCATAAAGTTTTCCTTTCATCATCATTCATCATTGAAGCTCTTATTATACCACAACATCATGAAGAGTCCTCCATGGTTTCTGTGTTCCATATACAGGTGCATTTCAATAAATTAGAATGTCGTGGAAAAGTTCATTTATTTCAGTAATTCAACTCAAATTGTGAAACTCGTGTATTAAATAAATTCAGTGCACACAGACTGAAGTAGTTTACGTCTTTGGTTCTTTTAATTGTGATGATTTTGGCTCACATTTAACAAAAACCCACCAATTCACTATCTCAACAAATTAGAATACATCATAAGACCAATAAAAAAAACATTTTTAGTGAATTGTTGGCCTTCTGGAAAGTATGTTCATTTACTGTATATGTACTCAATACTTGGTAGGGGCTCCTTTTTGCTTTAATTACTGCCTCAATTCGGCGTGGCATGGAGGTGATCAGTTTGTGGCACTGCTGAGGTGGTATGGAAGCCCAGGTTTCTTTGACAGTGGCCTTCAGCTCATCTGCATTTTTTGGTCTCTTGTTTCTCATTTTCCTCTTGACAATACCCCATAGATTCTCTATGGGGTTCAGGTCTGGTGAGTTTGCTGGCCAGTCAAGCACACCAACACCAACATTTAGCTAACTTTTGGTGCTTTTGGCAGTGTGGGCAGGTGCCAAATCCTGCTGGAAAATGAAATCAGCATCTTTAAAAAGCTGGTCAGCAGAAGGAAGCATGAAGTGCTCCAAAATTTCTTGGTAAACGGGTGCAGTGAATTTGGTTTTCAAAAAACACAATGGACCAACACCAGCAGATGACATTGCACCCCAAATCATCACAGACTGTGGAAACTTAACACTGGACTTCAAGCAACTTGGGCTATGAGCTTCTCCACCCTTCCTCCAGACTCTAGGACCTTGGTTTCCAAATGAAATACAAAACTTGCTCTCATCTGAAAAGAGGACTTTGGACCACTGGGCAACAGTCCAGTTTTTCTTCTCCTTAGCCCAGGTAAGACGCCTCTGACGTTGTCTGTGGTTCAGGAGTGGCTTAACAAGAGGAATACGACAACTGTAGCCAAATTCCTTGACATGTCTGTGTGTGGTGGCTCTTGATGCCTTGACCCCAGCCTCAGTCCATTCCTTGTGAAGTTCACCCAAATTCTTGAATTGATTTTGCTTGACAATCCTCATAAGGCTGCGGTTCTCTCGGTTGGTTGTGCATCTTTTTCTTCCACACTTTTTCCTTCCACTCAACTTTCTGTTAACATGCTTGGATACAGCACTCTGTGAACAGGCAGCTTCTTTGGCAATGAATGTTTGTGGCTTACCCTCCTTGTGAAGGGTGTCAATGATTGTCTTCTGAACAACTGTCAGATCAGCAGTCTTCCCCATGATTGTGTAGCCTAGTGAACCAAACTGAGAGACCATTTTGAAGGCTCAGGAAACCTTTGCAGGTGTTTTGTGTTGATTAGCTGATTGGCATGTCATCATATTCAAATTTTTTGAGATAGTGAATTGGTGGGTTTTTGTTAAATGTGAGCCAAAATCATCATAATTAAAAGAACCAAAGACTTAAACTACTTCAGTCTGTGTACACTGAATTTATTTAATACACGAGTTTCACAATTTGAGTTGAATTACTGAAATAAATGAACTTTTCCACGACATTCTAATTTATTGAGATGCACCTGTATTCTGTGGCTTATATACAGTGATGAATACATTTAGACCACCAGGTTGCACTCAGCTAGAGTAAATTACATTTTATCTGTTCGTTTAGGCTTACTTAAGTTCAGACTGCGGACATAAGAACAAGAACTGACAATGAGGGAATGAAACAAGAGGGTATATACACACACACAGAAGAATGATGAGGGAACAGGGAACAGCTGAGGAAGATGGAGGGCAGGTGAGTGTAATCAAAAGGTGCATGCTGGGAAGTGCAGTCCATAAACAAAAGGGGAAAACTAAACAGAAGACAATAACAGTGTCAAAATAAGAGTCCTTATGAACAGCGGGGTGATGATGAAGACGAAGTGGCAGGAGTGAAGACAATGATGAAGTGACAATAAGCTGCTCTCTTCTCTCTTTTCGCAAATAATGAAACAAACTTTTTTAATCCAGGTACGAGTAATGAGAGGGTCTGTATCAGAGTAAAAGAGTAAAAGCGAAGTAAAAAACTGCAACATATTTAAATCCATAAGAAAGTGAAAATTTTGAAAAAAGCTACTTAAATACAGTAACAAAGTATTTGTACTTGCTTACTTTACACCACTGCTAGGAAGTGTAAGCGAGCTTGAAATCATGATCGGGCCTAGAGACTGCAATGTCAAGATGTACAGTGAAAAAAGAGTTACATTTTGGCCTGTTTTCAACAAAAAATTATTATATCCCTTCAGAAGACATGGATTAAACCACTGGAGTTGAATGGATTACTTTTATGCTGTCTTTGTGTTTTTGGAGCTTTAAAGATCTGGTCACCATTCACTTGCACTGTATGGACCTACCGAGCTGAAATATTCTTCTAAAAATCTTCATTTGTGTTCTGCAGAAGAAAGAAAGTCATACACATCTGGGATGACATGAGGGTGAGTAAATGATGAGAGAATTTTCATTTTTAGGTGAACTATTCGTCACCCCTGGCCTACTTAAGGATTAAGACCCTTAAGACTTATTTAAGACTCGCCTTCAAGTGACAAAGTGGCCAGTAACCAGTAAGGTTGAAGTCCAAAGTCCTCTTCAACTCTCTTCCGGATTTAATTCCACTGCACCATTGGCTGGGTTGTGTTTCCAAACAGGTCTGTGAAGACAGCAGGGACGTGCCATCCATATAAGCAGGGTAAACAGTGCTTACCTAACAGAAGAGTGAAAAGTGACACTATGAAATATTGAAATGTTAATATAAACTACTGTTTTCATTCAAATTCATCATCTTTTATCTCAGTTGAGCAGCACAGGCAGTTATTAATTTATTCGCTTTGGCGCCACCCTCAGGTATAAGCACTTTATGTTATGCTTTCTCTGACTTAGATTCAAAGCATTGGCAAAATGTTAGTTCCCTATCTGTCACTCACTCGACGTTGTGTCGATGTAGTGACACTAGTGGTCACTCTTAGGAGCCCGAGACACCTCTGGTCTTTGATAAAAGGCCAATGAAAATTGGCGAGTGGTATTTGCATGCCACTTCTCCGGACATACGGGTATAAAATGAGCTGGTATGCAACCACTCATTCAGATTTTCTCTTCGGAGCCGAATGGTCATGCTCATTGAGCTGAATCCTACTGTTAATTCACCTCTGCTGGATCTGATGGCGCATTTCAGCGGCTTCTCCCTCCTCTGCACTGGTGCACTGCAGAGAACGCCCCTGGGCGCTTCGGCAGAAAAATAAGAGAGTATATTTTCGAAAAGAGCTTTTTTTCCTCTAAAAGAGTATATATTTCTCTAAAAGAGCGGCACACACGGAACATCTTTTTAAAGACGCGTATTTTTAAAGATGCCTTTCCGATTGTGTGTTATTCCTGGTCGCGGTTGTTATCTCTCAACTTCGGATGGTCATGATCGTTGTCTTTCGTGTCTGGGCATGACCCACACGGAGGCAGCATTTGTGGATGGTTCATGTTCTCATTGCGAGAACATGACCATGGCAACGTTGCGGTCACGGCTCAAGCCACCCCAGCAGATCCCCGCCTCGGTCCTTCTACCTACGTGTATGAGGCCAGTGCGGCTAGCACTGGGGGTGATTTGGGGAACCCAATGGGATCGTCTCCGCCGGGTATCCCCCGCAGACCTCCCATTCCCCAGCACGCTCGTCTGCCCCAATTGGGCTTCCGGATGAGTTCGCCGGCTCGTCTCATGGCGAGTCTGGCTTCTTGTTCAAAGCCCGTGAAGATGATGAGCTCTTGAGCGCAGCATCGGAGAGCGGGCTTGTCCAGTCAGACGCAGAAGCCTCAACTGGGCTTCCCCCTTTGGGGACAATTGCCCAGTCACAGGCCTATGCCAAAATGACAGACATGCTTTCCCGGGCGGCCGCAAGCGTCGGGTTAGAGTGGAACCCTCTGCTCTCCCCTGAACCCTCGCGACTTGATGATTGGTTCCTGGGCTCACGGCGCCGCTCAAAGCAGCCACGCCCTGCTCCAGTGCCATTCTTCCCGGAAGTGCACGAGGAGCTGACAAAATCATGGGAGACACCTTTTACTGCCCGACCCATTCCGTAGTTCCCCCACTCTCACTACCCTCGATGGCGGGGTGGCCAGGGGCTATACGGCAATTCCCCCAGTGGATAAGGCGCTCGCGGTGCAACTATGCCCGCAGAGCGCCGCCACCTGGCGTGGATGCCCTAAGCTCCCATCCAAGCTCTGTAGGCTCACGTCATCACTGATGGCTAAAGCCTACAGCGCTGCTGGACAAGCCGCCTCTGCCCTGCACGCCATGGCTCTCCTGCAGGTCCACCAAGCCAAGGCATTGAAAGAACTGCACAAGGGTAGTTCCGCCCCAGATTTGATGCAGGAACTGTGCTCGGCAACCGACCTCACACTCCGAACGACGAAAGTCACAGCGCAGTCTCTCGGGCAGACGATGGCCACAATAGTGGTCCAGGAGCGCCACCTTTGGCTAAACCTGGTCGAGATTGGCGAGGCCAACAAGACACGGTTCTTGCTGCCCCCATTTCCCAGGCTGGCCTATTCGGCGACACCGTTGAGGACTTTGCCCAGCAGTTCTCGGCGGTGAAGCAGCAGACGGAGGCAATCCGGCACATCCTGCCCCGGCGCGGCTCAAGATCCCGCACCCCGTCTGCTCATCAACAAAGGCGTCCCCCTGCGGTGACTGCACCGGCTCCGCCGCAGCCCACCCCTTCAGCCCGGCCCCGGCGTGGAGCCCACCACAGGAAGCAGACACCACCCGTCTCACAGCCGGCGCCTAAGTACCCACAGAGGTCGTCAAAGTGCCCCTGAGACGGGTGACCCAGAGACGAGGGAACCCACTCACTTGGAGCTGGTAAAGAGATCACTCCATCCCCTGGTGGAGGGCCGGGTGGAAAATCTTTTGTTGCCTTTTTGTTTGATTTCGCTGCATGCCCAAGTGGCTGCGGTACCCAACAGTTCAGCAAAAGAGTGCTTCCTTCCTCCCTGGGTCACATACCCGGTCTGCATGGTCATCACCACGACTACCGTCCACAGGTTTTTTCTTGCAGGATTGGCGCTCCAACGGTGGCCTTTCCACCCCTGAGCACCCAGCTGTGGCACACAGCCGCCCCCGATGTGGCAGTCTCCACGGGTTATGAGGACAGGCCTCTTCCTCCCCCGTCCCAGGCTGTTCCGGGGGTGGTCACAAGGAGCCAGGTAAGTGCTTCGATGTCCCTAGACTCAGCACGGCCACGACGTGGTGTGGCACCTCGAGCTCCGCCCCGCCGCGAGGCCCTACCTGCTGGTATGTCCGACGACGGTGTCCCCTTGATGCCCCTTGCGCAGAACTTGGACGCGTGGCTCGTGCTTTCCAATCGCGATGGCTGATCCGGACCACCCGACTCAGCTACGCGATTCAGTTTGCCAGGCGCCTGCCCAGGTTCAGCGGTATTCACTTCACCTTGGTCAAGAGCGAAAATGCTGCTACCTTGCGCGCAGAGATCACTACCCTCCTACAGAAGGGCACGATAGAACCTGTCCCTCCAGCTGAAATGAAGAAGGGGTTTTACAGTCCCTACTTCATCGTAACGAAAAAAGGTGGTGGGTTGCGGCCAATCTTGGACCTGCGAGTACTGAACCGGGCCTTACACAGACTCCCGTTCAAGATGCTGACGCAAAAACGCATTCTGGGGAGCGTCCGGCATCAAGATTGGTTCGCGGCGTTAGACCTGAAGGATGCGTACTTCCACATCTCGATCCTTCCTCGACACAGACTCTTCCTGTGGTTTGCATTCAAGGGTCAGGCGTATCAATACAAAGGCCTCCCTTTCGGCCTGTCCCTGACTCCTCGCATCTTCACGAAGGTCGCAGAGGCTGCCCTTGCCCCGTTAAGGGAGGTGGGCATTCGCATTCTCAACTATCTCGACGACTGGCTAATCCTAGCTCACTCTCGAGACATGTTGTGCACACACAGGGACCTGGTGCTCTCACACCTCAGCCGACTAGGGCTTCGGGTCAACTGGAAAAAGAGCAAGCTCCTCCCGGTTCAGAGCATTTCTTTTCTCGGTTTGGAGTTGGACTCAGTCTCCTTGACAGCGCGCCTTACGAACGAGCGCACCCAGTCGGTGCTGGCCTGTTTGAAGGCGTTCAAACAGAAAACAGCGGTTCCACTGAAACTTTTTCAGAGGCTCCTGGGGCATATGGCATCCTCGGCGGTGGCTAACCCGCTCGGCTTGATGCATATGAGGCCGCTTCAGCACTGGCTCCAGACTCGAGTCCCGAGATGGGCATGGCGCCACGGGACATATCGCATGGTCATCACACCGGTCTATCACCGTCTTTTCAGCCCTTGGACCGACCTCTCATTTCTACGGGCAGGTGTTCCTCTAGAACTGGTCTCCAGGCGCGTTGTGGTCACGACAGACGCCTCCAGAATGGGCTGGGGCACTGTTTGCAACGGGCACGCTGCCGCCGGCCTCTGCACGGGTCCGCGACTGCGTTTGCACATCAACTGCCTCGAGCTGTTGCCAATTGTGCTTGCCCTGCGGAGGTTCCGGCCGTTGATCCAGGGCAAGCACGTGTTAGTTCGGACAAACAACACAGCAACGGTAGCATATGTCAACCGCCAAGGTGGTCTGCGGTCTCGTTGTATGTCACAACTCGCCCGCCGTCTCCTCCTCTGGAGTCAGCAGCACTTCAAGTCGCTGAGAGCCACTCACATCCCGGTCAACCTCAACACTACAGCGGACGCGCTGTCATGGCAGGTTACCCTCAGGGGAGAGTGGAGACTCCACCCTCAGGTGGTTCAGCTGATTTGGAGTCGATTCGGACGGGCACAGGTGGATCTGTTCGCCTCCCAAGAATCCTCCCACTGCCCGCTCTGGTACGCCCTCACTGAGGCTCCCCTCGGTATAGACGCGCTGGCACACAGCTGGCCCCCTGGCCTATGCAAATATGCATTTTGCAGTGAGCACACCACACCCTGCCAGTTCACGTAACACAGTTCAGCCAATTGTGGCTTTTCGTATAGGGACCCCTAGTGTCACTACATCGACACCAACGTTGAGTGAGTAATAGATAGGGAACGTCATGGTTACTTGTGTAACCTCCGTTCCCTGATGGAGGGAATGAGACATTGTGTCCCTCCTGCCACAACGCTGAACTACCCGCTGAAATGGCCGGACCTTATATCGGCTTCTCAGCATAAAACCTGAATGAGTGGTTGCATACCAGCTCCTTTTATACCCGTATGTCCGGGGGAGTGGCATGCAAATACCACTCGCCAATTTTCATTGGCCTTTTATCAAAGACCAGAGGTGTCTCGGGCTCCCAAGAGTGACCCCTAGTGTCACTACATTGACACAACGTCTCGTTCCCTCCATCAGGGAACGGAGTTTACACAAGTAACCATAACATTTTGCGTCAACACGTTCAAGTTCAGGTAACTAATGTGTTATTAAGCCCTAAAATGGATAGTGTAAGCATCGACAACCTACGCGGATTTGGCAAAGTAAATTTCAATTAAAAATTGAGAAAGAGAGGCTATCGAAAATTAAACAAGTTATGCATCCTTTCTAGAAAAACTGTAAACGAGAGTTGGAGCAAGCAATGAACCTAATACACTTTTTGTATTTTTTATTTTGTATTACACAATACAATGTTGAACTGCTAAAACAAGGGCAAAAACCTCCTTCTCGATAGTAGAGTAGACCTGCTGATTGCAATTGAACTTCAGAAGTAGCTAACATGATGTTCAACACCATCCAGACCCTCTTGTAGGAGGACAGCACCTGCACCACAAACACTAGCATCAACAGTGAGACAGAAATGTTTCTTAAAATTAGGAGCAACTATTACAGGAGCATTAGCAATTAATGCCTTGGCATTACCAAAAGCCTGCTGGCATTTTTCTGACCACTGATATGGAATGTTTCAGAGGAGCAACAACACTAGCAAAATTCTGACAAAACCCACATTAATACCCCACCATTCCCAAAAATTGACGCAATTCACAACGAGTAGTAGGTGTTGTAAAACTAAATTTCCTACACTTTAACACCAATAGGGCTCACAAATCCATGCTCAACTAACTTACCGAAGTATGTTACAATATCCTTTCCAAATTCAGGCCAGGTTAATGGTTAAATCTGCTTTAGCCAAACATGAAAAGAGCTTTTTCATTTGACAAAGGTGTTCAGGCAATGAAAACTGTACAAAACAATATTGTCTATATAAGCTTCACAGCCAGATAGTCCAGATAGTACATGATTTACCACAAGTTGGAAGGTGATGGGTGCATTTTGGACAACAATGGGCATCGGCGTATATTGCAGAAAAGTATAAGGGTTAACGAAATCAGACAATTCCTTCGCCCGCGCAGTTTAGGACACCTGCCAATACCCTTTTAAAATTTAAAAAAACTTTTTAACAAAACGGGCAGAGCCAACTCAATCAACACAGCCATCATTCATGGTAAAGGGTAACAATCGGATTTAGTCTGAGAATTAGGCATTTTATAGTCCGTACAAAATCAGTAAGAACCATCAGGTTTACTTACCAAAACACAGGGCGAGCTCCATGTACTATAACTATGTTCTGATAAATCATAAGCAAGCAAATAATCCTCCTCTTTCTTAAGCAACTACCTTTTTACCAGGTATACAGTATATGCATGCTGTTTAAAGGGTTGTTCTAAACCTACATTAATGTCATGTTCCATGACAGAGGTGTGGCTTGGCACATCATAAAAAAGGGATGGAAATGATGTAACCAAATCAATAACATCAGTTTTCTCCTTTTCTAACAATCGTGGCAAATGCAGAGCTAAGTTGGCAAGCATTTCAAAATTGTGAAGACGTCCTTCTGTGATTCCACATGATAGAATACTCACATCTTCACCAAATCCCTCTGAGGAAGAATTAAAAACATTTGTCCGATAAATTAATAAACTTTGATTTACATCCAAGGTCACAGAGGTAGACATGAGGCCAACAGGCACAGGAGGGACAGGTGGCACAGAAGGTTTCAATAGATTAATGTGAAAACCTGCACCTCCTTTTTACAATCAGGAGTACTCAACAGATAGTTATTATGTGAGAAACATTTAACTACACTGTATGGTCCAGCAAACCTGTCTTGAAAAGGACTAGGAAGAAGAGGTAACAAAACCAGTACCTTATCACCTACCTGAAAACTTCTAGACTTAGCCTGTCTATTAAACAACTGTTGCATTTTTCTCTGAGACCTACCCAACTTATGTGGAGCTATACTGCATGCCTCATAAAGTCATTAACTAAATCCACTCACATAATCTAATATGTTCTCTGAAGGCCCGGAGGTACTCCACTCATCAGCCAATACAGCTGTGTGTCCTCGAACAATGTGATCAAAAACACAAGTTTATTTGGGCAAATACCTGGCCTCTCTTGAACAACCTCACGAATCACCAACAAAATCTAAGGGAGACCTTCCCAATCAGAGTCCAGCTTTACTTGAAGGTCTGATGGAACCTTTCAAGAGCACCCTGACATTCTGGATGGTATGCACTGGAGATGATATGTTTAACCTTAAGTTGTTGCATGGCCTTGTAGAACTGTCTAGACATGAAACTTGAGCCTTGATCAGATTGAATGGTCTTTGGAATCCCAAAGACAGACATGAAAGTAGTTAGGGCTTTAAAATTAATTTGGTGGTAATAGATCTCAATGTGCAAGCTTCAGGATATTGAGTAGACTGACACATAACAGTAAGCAGATAGCAGTGTCCAACCTTTAAACGAGGTAAGGGGTCCACACAGTCAATAATGAAATGTTCAAATTGTTTGGAAATAGCAGCAATCAGTTGTAAAGGGACCACTGGCACCTTTTGATTTGGCTTTCCAGTAATTTGACAGGTATGACAAGATTTTACAAACCTAGCCACATCTCGTTTGAGCTTATACCAATAAAACCTGCAAATTATCCAATCATAGGTTTTCATTACACCAGGATGACCAGCAACTCTCTGATGAGACAGCTGTAAAACTGCTTCTCAGAATCTAAGAGGGACCACAATCTGGACCTTAAAGTCAGGAGAAAATTCTTGGTGTGAAATCCACTTCCTACAAAGTAAGCCATCTTAAAGGAAATATTGTGAGGATCTATCCATCCATCCATCTTCTATGGCCGCTTGTCCTGTGTAGGGTCCCAGCTGTCTCGGGCCGAAGGCAGGGAAACACCCATGACAGGTGGCCAGTCCATCACAGAATATTGTGAGGATGAATCATTAAATCTTTCCTCAGTAACCATTAAAGAGGACAAATCTTTAATAGACTCATCAGATATTTGTTCTTGGATTAACTCCTCACATGAACCATCAGGATTTGCAGAGTCAGTACAAACGGAGTCTTTGGTCTCAAAGATGAAAGCAACATTTAAATTGTCAGAGTTATGTGGCTGTGCTACACTGACCTTGTCTGCAAAATCAAAATATCTGGCTGTAAATTAGACATATTAGGATTTCCAGAGCAGAGCCATTACAGAGCAGTTAGGCACATCCCTAAACTCTGATTTACCTGCATCAACAGTAGAAAAGAAGGTGTCACTAATAGAAATTTAGTTGACCTGTTCTTCAGCCATCTTCTCAGCTTTAGATGGAGTAACAGTCAGGACATTTTTTAGTGGATTCATCAAAGTCAGATGTTTTTTGCTACATGTACTGTACAACTATGAGTGGAGTCACAACATCAGTGTGTGCGTTTACATGCACGTTCTTACTCTAATTATGCTTAATAAGCTGACAACGCATGCGGTTATGCAAACAAAATAAACACTATTCCTTTATCAGTGTAAAGGCCATAAACGGCTTATGAATAACCCGATAAACATGGGTAGATTTTTGCCCATTAGGCCGATTTCACGTGCCATGTTAACATCTTACCCAGTGTTCTTACTGGCTCATCCAATGTGTGCACATGTTGAGCGCATACTTCTTCACGGTATGACATCAAAAGTAGAGAATAACGCAATTATTTCAAATGTCATGTCAGATTTTTTTAAATAAGCTGATTTTAGAGAGTAATCTGCATATTGGTGTGCATGTAAACGGGCTCACTGTTTCCCAAAACATTTCCCCCAGCTAAATCATTGTCCAAAATACATGTAACACCAGGAACTGGGAGCATTGGACAAACACCAACCACAACATCACCAGACACTTGCCATAAGGAAGATGGATTTGGTGAAAAGGAACTTTCACAAACCCCATCTCAAACCCCCTGACCAGTAAATGGGTTCCAGTGGCAGTTTCGTCAGACAAGGGCAAGACACCCTCAAACAAGAGTGGAAGACTCAGTTCTCACCTCCAAAACTCCTCTCTTGGTGTGCAAACTCTTTAAGCCCTCATAAGAGTATTTTTAAGTTTAATGTCCTGGATGGAAACTTCAATATTAAAACACTCCACAATCTGCAGTAATTGTTCCTTTGTGCACCTCTTAAGTAAAGTTTCAGAAGGGCACACAAAGAAATCTTGGATTACCGAAGAAATTTTTTTACCTGTGAACAGTAAAAAAAAAACATTACACAATAAAGCAAAGCAAACATTGCTATAAAACATGTGTGACACAACTAAATATTACTATGATGACAACTACATGTCATGTAAGCCATAGCATCAAAGAACCCACAGCACACACACCTGTTATGAATCCTACCTCATAAACACTTGCCCTGCATCCCAATCTGGACTCTATCCACCCTAAACAGTACCAGAGATAAGAAAAGGGTATTGTAGGAGAATTACAGTAAAGGCCCTTTGAACCAGTGAGTGAAATGAAGACCAGGAGTCAAAGTTGAAATCAATTGAAGAAGAATTTACTGAAGGTAGAAGTCAGTGTTGGGCCTCATGTATTCAGATAGAAGACAAAGGCAGGCCTAACACAGTCGTAAAACCTAACTCAGGCCCCCATATAACAAGTCATAAATCTTACTGATAAAAACCGCGCCAAAATCAAACAAAGGGAGTCCAAAACAGACTACAAATCCCATGAAGCCTTGCTCACTAAAGGATCGAACTCTCAACTCCTATTGGATGAGGCACACGACAGAACGCACCTCAACCATGACATCATCAGGAGTAGAAATACCTCTGAAATGCTTCCGGGATTTGCTTCCAGCAACTTTGTTTGCAGCGTGTGGACGCAGCTCTTCGCTGCTCTCCGGTGCAGCCTCATGGCACAAGGAAGTAACGTCCGACATGAAACTGTGGCCATACAATCTCCATCTCGCTGGACGAGTTGAGATTACTCTGTGTTCCACCGAACACTCTAAAGGATCCGAAGGAGACTGCCGAGCAATCCGGATTTTCATCCGTTTGCCTGCACAAGTGAAGAGAGAAAAGATTTATCTTCCATCTTCAATCAAGTTGACGTTGCTGATTTCTCCGCCAGCCCACCGAGAATCAGCAGCCGTACCGCCCACCGACAGAGCGGGGAAACAGCCTCCCGTCATCACCCAAGCCTCAAGGAACCGAGTCGGAGTTAAAGGACGGATGAACACACATTCTGCGTCCTCATGCGATTCAAGTAAGAGGTTTACGTCTGGGCAGAGATAGAATATTATAGTGTGTTATTCTTGTGTTTCAAGGTTTTTGCTTGTACAGTTTACGGATCGCCATGTCCGCTCATTATTAATACTCAGGGTATTAATTATCACGAATTTGTTTGCTGTATTGTGGTCCAACCAAATTGGACTGTTGTGCATTTCCGCCATCGCGGGTGAGACAGGTAAACTGAGTTTATCCATTAAAGAATCAAAGACCGCGGGACGGGTAACGAGCCGTCCACCGCGTCTCTGATAAACTAACAGCTGCTTTCTCTCCCACGATCGCGAAATCGGCTTTGGGGCCGTCACTTAATTCTCTCTCTCTCTCACTAACACACACACACACACACACACACACACACACACACCCTCATGTGTTATAGGATTATTTTGGTTTCCATATCTAATCATATCACTGTTTAGTTTGTAGTTAGAAGTTGGAAGTTTATTGACTGCATTGTATTAATTATTAATTGATATTACTGCATAAATAAACTTTGTTATATTACAAAGAGAAATTGATAATTATCTTTGATGATTGTTGAATTTGAATGATCAATAAGCTAGTGTTAATTTTAATTAATTTTTCATCGATGTTAATGATTGGTGATTATCTTTGATAGTTGTTGATTTAAAGGATTAAAAAAAAACTAACATTGATTCTCATCAATGTTCTATTGATTTTAATAAATAATAATTATCTTTGATAATTATTAATTATTGCTAATAACCAAACTTGCTCCTAAACGTAGCACACTACATTTACTGGAGTCCCATATGAGGTTTTAATGAGTTAGATTCAATTAATTAATTTAAATATTAATTAATAACTAAAGAAATAATTATTAATTATTTCTGATAGTAACACTGATCTAAACAACCAGTAAAGCCCTACAGCATCATGAGAAAAATCATCTACAAGTTCGTAGAAGTCTCCATTTTCAGCTTCAAGATAAGGTGACAATTATACCCAAACATGAGGTCAACAATTTACGTCAGGTTACAGATACAAAGATTCTGATTGGTTGAAACCTAGATAAGTTAAGTACATCTCAGAACATGGTGTCCTGTTCCTAGCATATCTTGTGGGTCATAGATTGAGTAGGTACAGTTCTGATTTATTTACTGAGTGACCTGTTCAGATCATAAGTCAGCATTCCTAAGTTAAAGGTCATCTTATAGATGTTCCATTTGCCCCATCTGGCCTCCACAGTCCCATCTTTGGATGTCATGTGGTCTCCTTTCTTCTTGACCCTGGAACAAAATGGTAATGCAGAACACACATCTCTCTCTAACTCAAGGTTGTAATCTTTTGGTTTGGTAAGGTTGAACTTTTCCCAAAATACATAGATAAGATACAGTACACTTCTTATAGTGGAGCTAAACATTATCTTCCCTAAACTCAGTGTCACAAAAGTAGAGTCAGGAATGCTGATGACCTATGTGAGGCCTAAGCAGAGTTGGTGAGCAGACAGAGAGAGAATATATATACACTACCGGTCAGAATTTTTGAAACACTTACTCATTCTTTATTATAATTGATGATCACAAAAACCATGACACTGTATCAGCTGCTGCTGAGAGGACTAAGAAACAGGTATTAACTGAAATGACATTTGCCGTAAGCAGGCGGGAAGCCATGTTAAGCGTAATACACTCACAGAAATTAAATCCCTGCAGTCGCTATATGTTAGCATCCCAGTGTATCTCTATGGCAGTGCTCAGCTAGAGCAGGGTTCCCTGAAAATACTATGATAGGAGAAAGGTGCCTCTCGTTGTTCCTTGCAGGATACTCGGCCTTACAGACTCCATTTAGTTTGGATTAGGGTGGGGTTAGGGCATCTGCTGCCTCTCAGGAAACTGAGGTGTTGTGGGTGGTTGGAGATGAGATTGCTGGTGGACTTCAGGGAGCCCACTTTTTTGTGTGGGCGCCTCGTGCTGCCCCTGGCAAGATGCTGCTCCGGGCGGCTGTCCATGTCGCCCATGCCTAAATCCACCCCTAGGTGGGTTTAAAGTAGTGTTGGGTTCGAGTCCACCTTAGTTGAGTCCGAGTCAAGTCAGAGTCTTTAAACAATCGAGTCCAAGTCAAGTCTGAGTCCAAAAGGGGCCGAGTCAGACTCAAGTCAGAGTCTTTAAACAATCGAGTCCAAGTCAAGTCAGAGTCTAAAAGGGGCAGAGACAGAATCAAGTCAGAGTCTTTAAACAATCGAGCCCAAGTCAAGTCCGAGTCTAAAAGGGGCCGCGTCAGGCTCAAGTCAGAGTCTTTAAACAATCGAGTCCAAGTCAAGTCTGAGTCTAAAAGGGACCAAGTCAGAATCAAGTCAGAGTCGAGTTACAATGAATCTGTTCATAAATCTAAGTTAAAATTGGAACTGTAAACTCAACATCAATATTTTAAGCTTATTTTAAACTTCACAACTAAGAAAAATAATTTGTCAATATAAATGTAACAAAAACACCCCTGTTGCATTTAATATATATATATATATATATTATGATTCGTATCCTGTTGAACAAACTTAAAAGTGGTTTCAGAATGAAAGCATATGCTTTAACTAGAAACTAAACAAGCTAGTTTCGGACAGCACGGGACCATACAACAGGTAAAATGTTTGAGCATGAAGCTAATTCATGTAACGAGTTACATTTAGTTGGTTTTTAGCCTATATCTCTGAAACTTTTGAAGGACAATTCTGTTAAATTACTCAATATTATTACTGTCCTTGTTTTTTGCGGTTAAAGAAGAGGTCAGTGAAATTTCCTTTAGTTTGGTATTTAAAGATTTCATAATGATTGCAGACCAACACGACTGCCACTCAAGCAAATATCAAATATTTTTTATCTTCGGCGGCAGCAGCTGGGAGACACACATGGACGCATCAGGGTTTTAGGTGCACGAGCAGTGCACAGAACTGCCCCGCATTTTGCCGTTTTCCATGAAATAACTAGACAATCATGTCCATGTTAAATGGCCCTAATATTAGCAGAGGACTTTTCCAGTGTTTTTGGAAGTAGCATTTGTAGTCAAATTGATGTAACTTCTCTGCCAGTGCTAATTACTTCTGTGTTGATTTCATTTGTTCATTTGTATGTATTTTCCCAAACTAGTTGGCAGAAAGAGATTCAGTAAGAAATCTCAGTATAGACTATTATTTCTTTAGATGGGGATCATTTTAGATTAAACTAAACTAAATTGAAAAGACAAATTGAAAATGAAATAGAAATAAAAACTAAATAAAAATTGGAAATAATAATAACCCTGGTTGTAATGACTAACGCAGCTTTCACTTTCTTTAGTCTATGTTAGAGTGGAGGGGAACAAAATCAACAAATAACTGAAATGTCAAAAGAATGCAATAAATTGAAGGACAGTTTTGTCTTCTGTAGACTACATTTTCATGCTGATCAGTATTATTAGTTATTATTAGTATTATTAATAATTTTGTAGCAGTATTAATCATTTGTACAATATTATTACATTTATAGTTTTTAATTATGTTGTCTTTGTATTGTCACATTTATCTTTATATGCTTGCTATAAGCTTATATAAGTTACATTCACATCTGCTTTTTATCACCTCTAGTACATTGGCTACATACCCGTCTTTATGTTTTTGTCGTGCCAGCAACCTTGGTTATCAGTGTTATTCATTAGTCTCTGTAGTAACATTCAAGCGTATTGGTTGACTGATGAGTGTGACTGTGCTTAACACAGTAAAACAAACTCTGGCTACATCTACAACATCAGGGGATGCTATAGCTGCATGCAGATAGAGATGTGTTCATTTATTTCTGTTTTGTTTTTTGTTTTTTCATTGCATAACAAGTGCCATGGACTTGGCTGGACTCTGAAAAAAATCCAGAGTCCCAAAGGCTTGAGTCTGAGTCAAGTCTAAAATGCATCAGAGTCCATGACAAGTCCAAGTCCATTAAAACTGGACTTGTGACTCAGATTAGAGTCCGAACTCAAGTACCCCAACTCTAGTTTAAACAAATAGTTCATCCAAAAACTCTGCTCAGTGGTCCAAAATCCTGCTCCACATAACCTTTTATTAAACATAAATCTGATTGGCAGTTGTTTTGTTTGTAACTATTAGAGTGTTACATAAAAAGAAGACACAAACAACACTAAATAAATAAATATTGATTTGTACATAATAAATGTTTTGTGAAAATTGCAATACAACAATAATGATTTTGTATTATTCAGTTTTAAGGTTTAACTGCAGTTTGTTTGATGAACAGAGTCACTTGGAGGAGACACAGAAAAAATAAAAACAGAGAATCCAAGAGAGTGAGAAAAAGATTGAGGAGTTGAGAAGAGCTGTGGAGTCTCACAAGGTGAGTTTGAGAAGAGGAAAAGAGAAGTTTCAGACTCAGTTGGGTCACAGGCTGTGTGAGTTGTTAGTAAGAGCTGATTGTAATGTGTGTGTAACAGTGCTCTGCACAGACAGCAGTGGAGGACAGTGAGAGGATCTTTACTGAATTGATGCGCTTCATTGAGAGAAGACGCTCTGGGGTGACACAGCTGATTAGAGATCAGGAAAAGGCTGCAGTGAGTCGAGCTGAAGGACTCTTGGAGCTACTGGAGCAGGAGATTACTGATCTGAGGAGGAGAGACGCTGAGCTGGAGCAGCTTTCACACACACATGATCACATCCAGTTCCTGCAGGTAACACATCTCATCATTATGTGGCGGGGTGAGCAAGGGACAGACACAGTGGGTGTGGCGTCATGCCTTGGAGAGGCATTTTTTGGAAATAATAATAAAAGTAAAATGTCCATAAAGGGGAAAATAAAGTGTCCAGGGGGAATAGTGTTCATAACAAAGGGGGTATCTGGCATCCTTGCGGTGAGACGGGGCTCAGTGAAGGGTGGGGTAGTGTCTTTGGAATGGTCCAGGCATGAGCTGGGTCCGTCAGCCACACACGCTCCCCTCCAGGGTCCACGGCACGAGGGGCGACGGCGTCCTTGGCAGCCTGACTTCCCAGGACCGCAGCAGGTGAGAGGGGAAGGCGGCCCGGCCTCTAGCCTGTCAGCCACAAAGTGTGCAGTTCTCCCCATGCGACTCATCTAATCGGCCCAGGGGTCCGAAGAGCAGGTCCGGTGGTGCATCATCTTGTCCGAACCCTCCTAGCTCTGGTCCTGGGCGTGCGAGGATGCCAGTGTGTGCACACATGGAGATTTGAAGCCGGCTCCCCGAGAAGAGGTGCACTTTGTGTTTTAAAGACAGTGGTGATGAAGCATTATTCACAACAGGTGTGCTTCATTCACTGCTGTTAGAATGAGGCTTATTAATTATGCACCTCTTCTCGCTCTCCTGCCCAACTCCCATCTTGTGCCTGGTGGAAGGTCGGCCCTAAGAGGCAGGGCGACGATGACGAGCCAGAGGGGCGGATCATTCTGCCACATCTCCCTCCCCCCAAGCATCACCCCGTCGGCACCTCCTCCCACACTCGTATCCAATCATGGAGTTCAGAGCCGGAGGTGCACACACTTTAGCCACCCGCACGGGAATGCTACTTCCTCAACCAGGCCCTACGGTCGGAGTGGACGTATGGAGGATACCTCTCTGGGCCAGCTCTCCCTCTCACTCACACCTGGGTGGGAACGAAGAAAAAACACGAATTAATATGACAGCCTCAGCCAGCCACAGGGTAAATGCTTATTAAGTGGCACTTACCCTTAACTGCAGCTGGGAGGCTGTCCTCGTGTTTTCTCCATCCCACTGCAGGCTTTCCATCTAACCAGCGAATGAGAGGAAGAGTTACATCACTGTTGGTGCCCAACTATGCCGTCTCTGCCCACAAAAGTGCCTGCATTCTCCACCACTGTGGCAGGGTGAGCAAGGGACAGACACAGTGGGTGTGGTGTCATGCCTCTGAGAGGCATTAATTGGAAATAACAATAAACGTAAAATGTCCATAAAGGAGAAAATAAAGTGTCCAGGGGGAATAGTGTTCATAACAAAGGGGGAATCTGGCATCCTCGCAGTGAGACGGGGCTCAGTGAAGGGTGGGGTAGTGTCTTTGGTATGGCCCAGGCATGAGCTGGGTCCATCGGTTGCACACGCTCCCCTCCAAGGTCCACGGCACGAGGGGCAGCCGCGTCCTTGGCGGCCTGTCTTCCCAGGCCCGTGGCAGGTGAGAGGGGAAGGCGGCCCATCGTCTAGCCCGTCGACCGCGATGTGTGCAGTTCTCCCCCGGCGACTCATATAATCAGCCCGGGGGGTCCAAGGAGCGGGTCCGGCGGTGCATCATCTTGTCCGAACCCTCAAAGCTCTGGTCCTGGGCATGCGAGGATGCCAGTGTGTGCACACATGGAGATTTGAAGCCGGCTTCCCGAGAAGAGGTGCACTCTGCGTTTTAAAGACAGTGGTGATGAAGCATTATTCACATCAGATGTGCTTCATCCACCACTGTCAGAACAAGGCTTATTAATTATGCACCTCTTCTCGCGCTCCTGCCCAGCTCCTGTAGTGAGCCTGGCTGAAGGGCAGCCCTAAGAGGCGGCGCAACGATGACGAGCCGGAGGGGCAGATCATTCCGCCACAATTAATATTCATCTCACTGAAGCCACATGAGAACATCATAGAATCATTGCAAATACAGAACAAATACTGTCAAAGTGTTTTATCAGATCTATTTAATTCAATCATGACAGTATAAATGTAACTGTAGTGGAGGTGATGAAGGTTTTCTGTTGTTTTTCTGTATCAGTCTTTCTCTGCACCTCCTGGATCTCCAGTCTTACCCAACATCACTGTCAGTTCTCTTCTGTCTTTTGATGAAGTGATAAAATCTGTCTCTCAACTGAAACAACAACTGGAGGATTTCTGTAGAGAACACATGGAAAAGATATCTAACAGAGGTAACAGATATTCATTTACTTTCAGAGATCAATTTTACATAATGTAAATAAATGAAAATGTACATGAATTATGTCTGTTTATTCTCATAGTCACAGACATTAAAATTATCACTGATGAACCCAAGACCAGGAATGAACTTCTACAATGTAAGTCACTATGAAAATGCACCCACGCTTGCACGCACACACACACACACACACACACAGACACACACATTTCTTCATTTTCAAAACTAAAAATGAGAGATATTAAATCCAGTTCATTGTTGCGCATAGGCAACTCAATTACAATATCACATTATTTCATAATTTTCATGTAAAACTTTGAGAAAGTTTGCTCTTAAATATCTGTTCAGCTGTAATCTGGCCTAACAAAAGTCTTGAGCTTAATTCTTCAGTCTGCAGATGAGTTCCATACGTACTGGCGCACTGGATGCTGCACATTGGTGGTGGGTGAGGAGAACCCCCTGTTCTGTTTGTAAAGCACTTGGAGTTTGGTGTCAGAAAAGTGCTATATAAAAATAACATTCATTCATTCATTCAGTAAGTCAATACTGTCTGCTCAATCAAATCAATTGTATGAAATTAAAGATTAAACTGCATCATCCTATCACTCTCAAAGGGTTTAAATGAATCTATTATTGTTTTTAACACAAATTCTCTACACCCACCAAATGAAAATTCATGGCTTGAGCAGATGATATATAAATCTGAATATGTTCATTAATCTATATCTGAACCAACAGAATTTCAAACTACATTTTAAAGTTAATGTTAACATTCTGAATGCTAAACCGAGAGTCTAAAGAACAAACATGAATATGATCTAAACAGTTTGGTAACTAATCAAACCATTTATGTAAATTAGTCAAAACCAGAGAAAACTAAAATATATATGGCACTTTCCATGAAAAGTGTTTAAAATAGGGCCTGCAATAATAGCCCCCATTTACACCTTGCATTAATGGTACACTCAGTAACTTTCGTGTCATCTTGGACTTACACTGACACCTAGTGGCTTGGATGCAGCATCATTTAAAATCAATAGTTTTCAGTTTCAGATGTCATTGTAGAAATGTAGTATTCATAGTCAGCCATGATTACTTTAATCAATGAGTGAAAGTGTCCAATAACAGGACTGTTACTGAGATTAAGTGAGTAGTATTTGGCTGGTCATGTGATTCTAACATGGCAGCCCCCATGTGCGGACCCACTCTATGTAGAATAAAACAGCTTTTATAATGTCACTGATATGACTGGAGTCTTTATTTTAATGTGAGTGATCATGATTTTATACATATATTGCAAAATTACAGTTCATGTCTTTAGGAGTTTTTTTTAAGGAGGATTTTTTTTAATGAGGAAACTAAAATAGCACCAATTCATCTAAATTTAAACTTTTCCCAAAGTCTTATTGGGAGGTTGATTTATTGAAAGAATTAGTCCCCATATGTTGAGTATCCATTCATATTTCTAGATTCTCTATATACTGTATCTCATAATTTTACATTTAAAATATTCATTTCATAACATTATTGATGCATTTGCAACTGCTGTGTACATGCATTTATTCCTGCTCTGTGAAAACACATCTAACTGCATCTAACATTCTGTGTCACCTTTGCTGTGTAAAGATGGCTTTAGTCCACATAGGTTTAGTATTCATTGCAATGGGCATTAAATCCCTTAAACTGTCATCCTTCACAGTATTAATCTGCTGGTAGACTGTGGCTATCCGCTTTCCTACAGCAATCGTGAAGCTGCGTTCATGATTCATGTCAGAGCATCAAGCGCCACTTTGAACTCCTTATGAAAAGCTCTTGCATTCAAACACATCTCATTTTGCATTTTGGTGATAGTTAAGATTTGGTGTGCTTCTGTGGTAATTAAAATGTGCCTTTAAATAGGCTGAAAAATACTTGATTTCTATCACAAGTCCCATCTGGGTTTGTTTTATACATCAAATAGCGCTAAGAGCTCCTTTCACCATCATTTTATCACTGATAGCGAAGAACTCTTGTGGTGTGTGTGTCAGTGTAGTGACTCCAGGCAGACACATTACAAGGTTCCGTTCTCCCAACAAGTGTTTATGCTGGTTTATGCTGTATTAACAGTAAATGCGTTAATCACGATAAAGAAAAATTAACGCGTTTAACTCTTTCAATTAATCCTATGTGATTAACGCATTAATTACGACAATACTAGTTAATACACGCCAATCAGCCACAACATTAAAAGCACCTGCCAAATATTGTGTAGTTCCCCCTCGTGCCGCCAAAACAGCGCCAACCTGCATCTCATAATAGCATTCAGAGATGATATTCTTCTCACCACAATTGTACAGAGTGGTTATCTGAGTTACTGTAGACTTTGTCAGTTCATACCAGTCTGGCCATTCTCTGTTGACCTCTCTCATCAAAGAGGTGTTTCTATCCACAGAACTGCCGCTCACTGGATGTTTTTTGTTTTTGGCACCATTCTGAGTAAATTCTAGAGACTGTTGTGTGTGAAAATCCCAGGAGATCAGCAGTTACAGAAATACTCAAACCAGCCCATCTGGCACCAACAATCATCCATGTGATTATCTAATCAGCCAATCGTGTGGCAGCAGTGCAGTGCATAAAATCATGCAGATACGGGTCAGGAGCTTCAGTTAATGTTCACATCAACCATCAGAATGGGGAAAAAATGTGATCTCCGTGATTGACCGTGGCATGATTGTTGGTGCCAGACGGGCTGGTTTGAGTATTTCTGTAACTGCTGATCTCCTGGGATTTTCACACACAACAGATGTAAACAGTGTGATGCACTATGAATGCAGAACACACAATCTTTATTACACTTAACATGAAGATTGGTGTGCAAAATGCATCGAATACTCATGTAATGTCAAACATTTCTTAATGTAATGTCATTGCCGCTTGAAAAGCGATTGTTGATGCAGATAATGAATATGATGAACAGTGAATAGAGGAACATTCAGAGCATAAACATCTTTAGCCCAACGCCACCAGCTAGTTGTTTGACAATTATTCAGTCAAAAGAAGAATAAATAGAAAACTTGTGTATCTTGTTGGAGGAGAGTGAGCATCAATGTGAGTAGCCAAACGATGCTTAATCCAAATGTTGAGTGACTGTTGCTTGAAAAGTGAATACATAGCGGGTGCTTCTCAAATGAAAGTTAGTGTAGTTAGTCTGTATCCTTTCTAGACCAGTCCTTCTGAGGCTGTAGACTAGACTCCTCCTCAGCATTCAGCTCTAGAATGAGACAGTCTAGTAAGCCTGTATGACTACGTCATAAAGGTTTCTGCCTCAGCAAATAATGTAGAAGATAAATTATTTGTGAAGCACTTCAACTACTGTACTGTAGAAATGAAGGAAGTCACCAGGAGGGTGTATATCTGTTTGATTTGTTTTCCGATATTTTCTTTTTTTGAAGTCTGAATTGTGCAAAAGATTGTGGGTGATTGAAGGCCATAAAGGATGCACTTGATGCATGTTATGGATCTGAAATAGAGCAAATCCCTGCAGCCATGTTACTACATACAGTATAGAGGAAAGCCTTCCCAAAAGAGTGCAAGTCGATGCCTAAGGTTTTGAAATCAAATGTTCATCAAGCACATATGGTGTCCACAAACTTTTGGCCATATAGTGTAGTTTTCAGTAGATCTATTAAAAGTACATCATAACCTGCAGCAAAGATACAATTTCACTTTATGAAACATGATTTGAACCCAGGTCGTTGAGTGATATATCAGTGTGACTTACCATCAAACTAGCAATCCAGTTCTAACTAATAGATTGCTTTGTTCATTTTCAACGGTAGGAGAAAGTTACATGGCTAATTAAGCCATTATTCATTATAAAGAAAAAAAAACCATTCAAAGTTATTATTGACACACATCAGCCTATGATGCTTTAGTGTTGTATATAAAAAAAATTCCACTTCCAGCGATTTACTGCTCTTGACAAGTGTAATCACCAGGGTAGGGTTGCACCAGCTGTGTAAGGTCTCATGTAAGTTGAGATGTAAAGTTCACACTAAGGGCTTAGTAACTACTAGTTAGTTTGTAACTAGTCAGTGCTTAATCTGGTTGCAGCACCTGTTCTTAATGCAAGACTCAACTAGTAGGTCGTCAGCTCTCCGTAAAGTGATGCGTAGTCACATAATGTGACGTTTAGCTGTATTTATCCAATAAACAACCTTCAAATTTATATACAGAAGTGTTAAACAGCCGTGTATTTCAGTTTGATCTCATTACAGCTGATGTTCAAACCTCGTTTTCTCACGTCAGCTGTAATAAATTATATCCCCATTAAAATATGATACATAATAAAAGTAGATTAAATCGTATATTTGCCCTGTGTAAATAATAATATACAGGAACTGTATCTAAAATAAATGAGGGGTGATAAATACTAATACAACAGGCTGGAAAAATAGACATTCATTTTAATATCTTATATATTCTGAATGTGTTGAAACTTGACACCGGGCGACACACCCTGAAAACTGCTCCGTTAGATCAGTTTCATGCTGAAGAGCCGCTTAAATGTTGTTTTTCTCTCTCGTAAATGTCAACATCATAATGGATGTTGAAATGATTGATGCTTGTCATGGAAAACATGAGTTCATTGATGTCATTAAATATCAGTCTGCGTTATTATTCTATCTGTTAGTCCTGGTCGTGGGGGCTTCCGTAAATATTTAGTTTATATGTAGGGTTACGTTCTACCTAATGGTGCAACACTCAAATATTTAGTAGTGCATAAATTGTGACTTAGTGCCCGTTTATGCCACAATTAGGCTAAGGTTTAACTTACGTATAGCTGGTGCAACCGGCCCCTGTTCCCATTGAAACTGATATCCCTCGTCAGCATGGGAAACCAGATGTTAAAAATCGCTCTTAAAATCGTGTCAAAATCATTAGAACAGACATCAATAAAACAACTCTGTTTAATAATTATACCAACATTTTTTTTAATGTGCAAAATGTCTTTTCTTTACTCATTGACAATTCACATTGAACAAATCTGCTGAAAAGGCAAGTAAAATTATTCACATGTACGTGCACATCCCCAGTTAACATGATCCCCAGTTGATCCATAACATGCATCCTCCAAAATATGTTGAACAAAGACTGTGAAACGAGGCTGCCTTCCAAGTGTTCTCACAATTGAGACGGCCTTCGACGGTGCTTGATGATGTGGCAGCTGAGATATTAAGCCCAACTAGACTGCAGCATCTGATTGAGAAGCACCGAGTGTGTGCTATGCCTGTGTTTCAATCACATGCAAGTGAAAGAAATGCAGCATTATGAGCAATGAGACAGCTGTGGGACCTTATAACTAAGGCATAGCCTAGATCATGATTGGATGAGATGCCGGAATTGAATGAATGTATGACGTGATGTATTGAGAAGGTCATGACCTCTGAGGTGAGACTTTTGATGGGATTACTGTTCATGCTAGGCTAATTTTGTATTAGATAATAAAGTTCTCACTACATAAATCATGTGATTTGGACTCTAATGCTGTTTAAGATGCTCATTTTAAACTCCTTTAATAAATCAAATGACAGTAGATCACCTCAAATGTTTCTGTATCATCTCCTCTGTCTGACAGAGAGTGTAAATGGTCTGTGGTAGCCAATCAAAACTGCTCATTATCGTGCTGTAGCTTAAAAGATACTAAAGATACTTTCTTTCATGTGTTTATGTGAGTTTTACAGTGAACAATGACACATGCACAGATAAACACAGAGCTATATGTCTTATACTGCATGAAGGACTTCACAGAGAACAATCTGAATGATATTCATTATTTTCTTCAAATCAATGGATTAATTAACAGCTTTCTTAAGATGTGCTCTCTGATGGGACGGGGGTGTTGAAGGGGTATCTGGTTTATGGACTTCACACCAATAAAACATATTCAAACTCACAGAAACATGTGCATATACACACTGACAAAATTATCACATTCAATTCTTTGTTTTTATCTCATCAGATTCCCGTCAGTTCACAGTGGATCTAAACACAGTGGATAAACATCTCCGTCTGTCTGAAGGGAACAGAGTGATTACTAACACTGGCAAACTCCAGAAGTATCCTGATCATCCAGATAGATTTGATGCTAATCTTCAGGTGTTGTGTAGAGAGAGTGTGTGTGGATGCTGTTACTGGGAGATCGAGTGGAGTGGTGATGACGGTGTGTTTATATCAGTGTCATATAAGAGCATCAGCAGGAAGGGATGGAGTGATGAGTGTGTGTTTGGATATAATGATCAGTCCTCCCTCCAGTTACTCATTCTATCACAGTAATATAAAGACTGATCTCTCTGTCTCCTCCAGCTGTTGTAGAATAGGAGTGTATGTGGATCACAGTGCAGGAACTCTGTCCTTCTACAGCGTCTCTGACACACTGACCCTCATTCACAGTGTCCACACCACATTCACTCAACCTCTATATCCTGGGTTTAATATTCATAATAAATCATCAGTGAAACTGTGTGATGGAACAATATGACACGAAGATTCTACAAAAAATACTATAACATTACACACTGTGACTACACAATTGATCATCTGACTGGATTTTATGTATCCAATCAAACCACACTGCCTGGCCAAAAAAAAAAGAAAAAAAAAGAAGCTGCATACTCTATATTTCGTTGGACTGCCTTTAGCTTTGATTACGGCACACATTCGTCATGGCATTTTTTGACAACCTTATGCAGCATCACAACATTTATTTCTGTCCAGAGTTGCATTAATCTTTGGCCGAGATCTTGTATTGATGACTGGAGTGTCGAACCACTCCGTAAAGTCTTCTCCAGCACAGCCCAAAGACTTGGAATATGCCCGTTCCATGGTATAAGCCCGTCTACGGACCGGAGATGTTCAATGCATCTTTAGTTTTGTACTGAAATCATGTGTTTTGTACTGTCCTTAGACAATTAATTAAATAATGATTGACAGTGTTAACTGGGTGTTTTAAGTTACCGGTCCACATCTGTTCTAATACTGTATAAATTAAAGTCTCTGCGCAACTGTTGTCAATTTTTAGCCTGAAAAAATATATATATATATATAAAATTGCTTATGTTCCTCATTTGTCAGTTGCTTTGGATAAGTGTCTACTAAATGTATATAATTCAAATGATCCCATGTCAGAAACTGTGGTCATTCTGAGTGAGTTTAATTCATACATTGTTCATGATATGAGTACTGCTGCAGTTTATATTGTATAAAACACTAGAATCATTAGAATGATATCTTAGTTTCACCTGCAGTACATCTCATCCGTGATCAGATTCTCTAAAGCCAGTGGTGCAGTCCACCAATAACACTAGTGACCGACCTGAAACACTGGCAGAGTGAACACAGCTTTAGACAAGAAGATACTGTCTATCTGACATGTAAAACTAACCACAGTACATTTAAAGTGAAATAAATATAGCACAATAATAGATCAGTTTGGAAAAATAAAAAATACACAGTAGTGGTGTGTTGGTGCACGATTGGTTGTACAGAAAACACCAACAAAATCAGCAGAAATGATGTCTAAATGATCAGAATTTTTGTCTGTCCCAAAGATATAAACACTGATTATTTCACAGAATATAAAGTTCTGCTTGTGGATATCTAGTTTACTTGGAACAAACGAAATCTGTTTCAAAGATTTGATGTCATTAATTTGGTTAACTTAATCCAGTGATCTTCCTCAGTAAAGTTTATTTTAGCAGTCCGAGTATGAACTGGAAAACATGACTTTGTTTCTAATGGTGGACAGATGCACACATACTGCTGTGAATTACACTGAGCAAGACAGTAAGAGTGGAACTGCACATTTGCACATGGTGCTGCCGGATGTTTCTGTGTGCAACACACGTCAGTCGATCAGTGCCCTCTCCAAATGTAATAATGACAACAATGACATGTTTAGTCTGTTACAGACATTTTTTAGATTTCTTTTAATTGGTCAGTTGAAGCACTTCATCTAACATTACATCACTCAGTTCACCTGTAGATACATGAAATAATGACAATGATATCTGCTGATGTTTGTCTGGATATGTGGTGCTGCTAGTTAATTAATCAGTCATCATATCAGCTCCTTCTCCACCAGTGGCGTCACTCAGACTCAGATCCTCTAACATCTCAGCCAATGAGATCCGCGGAGCACCATCATCATCATCAGTGTCACTCTCCACTGGGATCTTTGAGGTGTCTGCACAGATATTATGATATGATCAGTGTGTGAGATTATTGATCACACACATGTATCGTCTGTGGTGTGTGTGTTTAATCACCTCTGAAGATGTTCACATTCTTCCTCAGAACTTCATCTTCCTCCAAATCCTCCAGGAACTCGTGGTATTGTCTACAAGAAAGATTAATCATCAAACCAGCAATAAAAATCATAATGATTGATTTCCTCATTTGACATTTCAATATAAATGAGTTGTTCTGTATGACACTTTGGGAGAAAATAAAGTGCATCTTATGTAAAAATCTAATACTAACAAGTTTTTCTTTAAAATCAAAAGACCATCTTATCAAACATCTCATCACTTTGTAAGTGTTGTCTCACCTCTCATCATCAGTGTTTGTGTCGTCTCTCTCTCGGTTCAACTCCTGCAGCTTCCAGTTCCTGTTCTTCACTCGCTTCACACGGTCATAACTCTTCTTTATCAACACCTGAACACCAGCACAATATTAACACTCTTCCAGTGACATTTTTTACAGTTTAGACTCTGAGCATGAACTTTAAATTTAAATCATGTCATATGCATTTATTTTAGTCAGTTTTAGCCAATGATTTTAGTTGCCGGTTGTCCAAAATGACACATGAAAACATTTTAAACATTAAATCAAACAAAACATATATATATATATATATATTTTTTTTTTTTTTATTATTTTTTAACTTATTTAAACATGCCTTAAACATCTTTGCTGTGAAAAGCTGAACTACTGAAATAAAAGCCTAAAATTAATATACTGAAGTATTAGGTACATTTTTGAGTCAAGATGGCACCGAGTATGGCTGCTGCGTTGCGAGCTCCGACACAATATAGTAATGTTTTGTTTGTTTTGTTCACCATTCTTATGTTTTTTGTCTTGGATGTTGTCTGCCTTATTGTCTACGACAGACAAACACTTTTGGACATTGGTTCAGCAATCACACACTGTAAACCGGACTTCAAATTCCTCAATGCCAACCCGCTGTTTACAAACACACAAGCGGAGCCCTTTGTCTGGGCAGCCTGGACGCAGAAACGCAGGAGGAAAAGGGAAAACAGAGCCGGCGTTCTCATCAGAGTAAGACGCCACGCAAATCGACCCCCGCTACCCACTATTCTACTGGCAAATGTTCAGTCTCTGGATAACAAGCTCTGCAAGCTGAAAGCGTGGATCTCTTTCCAACGAGAGATGAGGGACTGCTGTATTATCTGCCTTACGGAAACTTGGATGTCTGTGGAGATTCCAGACTCAGCCATTGAACCCGCGGGGTTCTCCGTGCACCGAGCGGACATAGTGAAAGACCTCTCAGGTAAAAGCAGAAGTTGTGGCGTATGTTTTATGATCAACAAATCCTGGTGTGATCAGAGGAACGTACATTCCATCAAGTCTTTCTGCTCTCCTGATCTGGAATTTCTTATGCTTTTGTGTCGACCATTCTGGCTACCGAGGGAATTCACAGCGGTCATTATCACTCCTGTGTACATCCCGCCACAAGCCGACACAGACCGGGCACTCAAGGAACTGTATGGGATTATAAGTGAGCAGGAAACCGCGCACCCTGAGGCCGCGTTCATTGTGATCGGGGACTTTAATAAAACCAGTTTCAAATCAGTCGCACCAAAATATCACCAGCACATTAGTTTCAACACACGAGGGGACCGGGTTTTGGATCATTGCTACTCTCCGTTCCGGGATGGCTACAAATCCCTCCCCCGCCCACCATTTGGTAAATCGGTCCACTCTTCCATTCTGCTTCTGCCCGCTTACAGGCAGAAATTGAAACAGGAAGCACCCACCCTCAGAACGATCCAGTGCTGGTCGGACCAATCGGATTCTACACTACAAGACTGTTTTGATCACACGGACTGGGAGATGTTCCGGTCCGCCTCTGATGATGACATCGAGCTTTACGCTGATAGCGTAATGTGTTTCATCAGAACATGCATAGAGGACGTCGTTCCGACCAGAACAATACGGATCTATCCGAATCAGAAACCTTGGATCAATAGCGATGTTCACGCGGCACTTAATGTGCGGACCTCCGCTTTTAATTCCAGGAACGCGGAGGAGCATAAACAAGCCAGTTATGCCCTCCGAAAAACTATCAGAACCGCAAAACACCAGTACAGGAGCAAGATTGAAGGACAGTTTAACACCACCAAATCTAGAAGCATGTGACAGGGAATTAACATCATCACGGACTTTAAAGGGAATAAAAACTCCGCCATGAACACCGCTGCCTCTCTCCCGGATGAACTAAATTCTTTTTATGCTCGTTTCGAGGGAAATAACACCGCCCTCGCGGAGAGAGCTCTCGTGGCTGAAGCTACAGAGGTTAGTTCACTCTCCGTCTCTGTAGCGGATGTAACCCGATCCTTCCAACGGGTGAATATCCGCAAAGCCGCGGGTCCAGACGGCATTCCGGGTCGCGTCATCAGAGTGTGCGCGAACCAGCTGGCTGGTGTTTTTACGGACATTTTCAACCTTTCCCTCTCCTTGTCTGTGGTCCCCACATGCTTTAAAACGTCCAGCATTGTGCCTGTACCAAAACAATCAAAAATAACGTGTTTAAATGACTGGCGTCCTGTTGCTCTGACCCCCATCATCAGCAAATGCTTTGAGAGACTAATCAGAGATTACATCTGCTCTGTGCTGCCTCTCTCTCTTGACCCGCTGCAGTTTGCTT
Source organism: Myxocyprinus asiaticus (assembly GCF_019703515.2). Taxonomy (NCBI): domain Eukaryota; kingdom Metazoa; phylum Chordata; class Actinopteri; order Cypriniformes; family Catostomidae; genus Myxocyprinus; species Myxocyprinus asiaticus. Next base: position 724,024 of record NC_059374.1, read on the forward strand.
ACCGCAACAACCGCTCCACTGATGATGCCATTGCATCTACAATACACACTGCTCTCTCCCACCTGGAAAAAAGAACACTTATGTGAGAATGCTGTTTGTAGACTACAGCTCAGCATTCAACACCATAGTGCCCTCCAAGCTAGATGAGAAACTCCGGGCTCTGGGCTTAAACAGCTCGCTGTGCAGCTGGATCCTGGACTTCCTGTCAAGCAGACGCCAGGTGGTTAGAATAGGCAGCAACATCTCCTCATCACTGACCCTCAACACTGGAGCCCCACAGGGCTGTGTTCTCAGCCCACTCTTGTATTCCTTGTACACACATGACTGTGTGGCAACACATAGCTCCAATGCCATCATTAAGTCTGCTGATGACACGACGGTGGTAGGTCTGATCACTGACAATGATGAAACAGCCTACAGAGAGGAGGTGCACACTCTGACACACTGGTGTCAGGAGCACAACCTCTCCCTCAGTGTCAGTAAGACAAAGGAGCTTGTGGTGGATTTCAGGAGAAGAGAAAGAGAACACAGTCCCATCACCATCAATGGAGCACCAGTGGAGAGAGTCAGCAGCTTCAAGTTCCTGGGTGTCCACATCACTGAGGAACTCACATGGTCCATCCACACTGAAGTCGTTGTGAAGAAGGATCATCAGCACCTCTTCTTCCTGAGACGGCTGAGGAAGTTTGGAATGAATCGCCACATCCTCACACGGTTCTACACCTGCACTGTAGAGAGCATCCTGACTGGCTGCATCTCCGCCTGGTACGGCAATAGCACCGCCCACAACCGCAAAGCACTGCAAAGGGTGGTGCGAACTGCCAGACACATCATCGGAGGTGAGCTTCCCTCCCTCCAGGACATCTATACCAGGCAGTGTGTGAAAAAAGCTCGGAGGATCATCAGAGACTCCAGCCGTCCGAGCCATGGGCTGTTCTCACTGCTACCATCAGGCAGGCGGTATCGCAGCATCAGGACCCGCACCAGCTGACTCCATGATAGCTTCTTCACCCAAGCAATCAGACTTTTGAACTCTTGATCTCCCACGATCAAAATACATCAGCACTGCACTTTATTACCCTTACTCGTATATCTCACTGTCATAAATTATATTATTATTATATTATGTTCTCTCTTAACAACTGACTATCAACCGACAGCCTGAATGTCAATACAGTACAATACTGTACGTTCTATATACTACTATATATACTTTTTTTTTATTGAATAATGTGTATTCTATATTGTGTGTATTGTATACTGTACATTGCATGTTATTATTTGTATATTGTGTTGTGTGTAATTATGTGTATATTAGACTTTATATTGTGTTGTGTTAATTTGATGTTATTGTAAATTGGTATATGTCTCATCACTGTCACGACTGCTATGTTGCTCGGAACTGCACCCAAGAATTTCACACACCATTGCACTTGTGTATATGGTTGTGTGACAATAAAAGTGATTTGATTTGATTTGATTTGAATAAGTGACTGTATTCTGAATTCTTCATATTTGGAGACCATTACCATTCAGGATATTGCACTGTATGAGAAATGGCAAATTCACAATTTACACATTCTGACGCATTGAACAGATGAAATGTGTTACTTCTCTTTACTGTCTGTGCAGGTGTAAGTTATTACATATACTGTATGTTGTGGATGTATATGAGTGAGGTAATTACCCTGTTTTAAAGTGGTTCCGCTTTTTCTGTTCTGGAAATACTCAACACACTAGATTAAATGAATCTATTCTTTTCTAGATGTTTCTTCTTCTGTTTGTGCATTGTTATTATCTTGCAGTATTGTTTGTCATATTTTCGTCAACAGTATGTTTTAATTAAAAGTTTAATTATCATCATAATGCATCTTTTTGGCTCGTCTTCATTATCATTTACAAAATAAAAAAACACTTTTTTAAAAATACTTCCAGTGATGAGATTAACACTGCATTCTTCACATGATCATAACTCATCTTTATCAACACCTGAACATCAGCATCATCCAACAACAATGAAACGTGCTCAGATTTCTCAAGTATGACTCTCCAGGAAGGACATTAAATAAATATCAACATGTAATTTATTTGAAGGACAGCACAAACACACTTTGAGGAATGTCTGATAAAAATATGTAAGGTCTGAAATGAAACCATAGATATAGTGTTAAAAAGTATCGTGACTGTTTGTCAGTGTGTTAATAGTGAATGTGTTGAACTCCACTTGTGGATCCTCTGGGCCTAGGACACCTGTGAACTTCATATATCCACTACAAATCACCACAACACCAGTTCATTCAAAATCATTGAGCAGAAATCACTCAGAAAAGTGAAGTTAGTTTTGAGAAAAGCTCCAGCAGCATGTGATATATTGTGTTATTTAATGCAATGACATTCAGACAGTTTTACAGATGTGGCCTTTGAATGCACATCAAAGGGATACAGATCCTGTGACATCACACGGTGTGACGCAACCACTGATATATAATATAGAACTGGATTACTGATTACATCATAACAGTGAAGCCACTGTGCCGCCATATTGCTATGCCCAAACATTCCAATGTGCCAACTGACTTGGTATAAAATCATCTCATTTCAGTAACTAAACATTAATCATTTAATCACCGATTTTATATCTGAAATCTGCATGTACATCCCTAAAACGCAAACATCCTACACATGTAATTATTTAAAGTTGGGAATTTTTCCTGTCTCTTGAAAGCTCGAGTGAGTTACATGTATCTATATCAACAGTATCCACCACTAACAAACTTGTAAACAAGTTCACTGAAACTGAGGTCAAATACAAACAGACATTTTCAGACTTTTTTTATTGTGATCAGCCAAGTGTTTGTTCAGAGTTACTTATGTTTTTATCAAAAAGTGCCTTTTTCTCGTGGTCACTTGAATAACAGTGCTCTCTCCATCACACATGCAGTGGGCATGCAGGGAGTGAGACATGCACAGTTGGTTAAAATGAAACTGATACGATAGGTTTAACTGGCAAACGAACACGTATGTATGACATGTATCCATGCATGACTATAGAGAGCACTTCAATATGAAAACAAGCAAATTCCGGGCATTTAAGGCGATTTAGAAATCCCAGTCTGACTATTTTAAAGTCCCTTTCAGGGGTAAGAATGTGATGTCACCCTAAACAAGCTGATATTACTTCCATTACAACTTGTGGACAGTTTTGCCACTTCTTTTGGTGATTGTTGTGCTGCACTGATAGACTGAACACAGGGACAGATGATGCTCTGACATCGTGATCCACGTATATCTTCTCCCTCATAAGGAATATTATCCATAACGAGCAAATCAAACATTAAACATGATTGTCACTAGAGGGTGAAATGCAACTGTTGTATCCACAGGCTGGAGACGGTGAAACGGGGGTGTTTTCTCCTGTCAGTCACTGATGGCCTATGAGAGTTTGGGCATACCAAGATGGCCGCTCGAACACTTGCGGTGGCTTCACCTCCTGCTGGCAGTTTAACGTTACGTCAGCGATCCAGTTATATATATTATACACACACACACACACACACACACACACACACACACACACACATACATACATACAGTTCTGCTCAAAAGTTTGCACACCCTGGCAGAAATTGTGAAATTTTGGCATTGATTTTGAAAATATGACTGATCATGCAAAAAACTAATCATGTCTTTTACTTAAGGATAGTGATCATATGAAGCCATTTATTATCACATAGTTGTTTGGCTCCTTTTTAAATCATAATGATAACAGAAATCACCCAAATGGCCCTGATCAAAAGTTTACATACCCTTGAATGTTTGGCCTTGTTACAGACACACAAGGTGACACACACAGGTTTAAATGGCAATTAAAGGTTAATTTCCCACACCTGTGGCTTTTTAAATTGCAGTTAGTGCCGGTGTATAAATAGTCAATGAGTTTGTTAGCTCTCATGTGGATGCACTGAGCAGGCTAGATACTGAGCCATGGGGAGCAGAAAAGAACTGTCAAAAGACCTGCGTAACAAGGTAATGGAACTTTATAAAGATGGAAAAGGATATAAAAAGATATCCAAAGCCTTGAAAATGCCAGTCAGTACTGTTCAATCACTTATTAAGATGTGGAAAATTCAGGGATCTCTTGATACCAAGCCAAGGTCAGGTAGACCAAGAAAGATTTCAGCCACAACTGCCAGAAGAATTGTTCAGGATACAAAGAAAAACCCACAGGTAACCTCAGGAGAAATACAGGCTGCTCTGGAAAAAGATGGTGTGGTTGTTTCAAGGAGCACAATACGACAATATTTGAACAAAAATGAGCTGCATGGTCGAGTTGCCAGAAAGAAGCATTTACTGTGCCAATGCCACAAAAAAGCCGGTTACAATATGCCCGACAACACCTTGACACGTAATTTGGAGTGACAAGACCAAAATAGAGCTTTATGGTCACAACCATAAGCGCTATGTTTGGAGAGGGGTCAACAAGGCCTATAGTGAAAAGAATACCATCCCCACTGTGAAGCATGGTGGTGGCTCACTGATGTTTTGGGGGTGTGTGAGCTCTAAAGGCACGGGGAATCTTGTGAAAATTGATGGAAAGATGAATGCAGCATGTTATCAGATAATACTGGCAGACAATTTGCATTCTTTTGCATGAAAGCTGTGCATGGGACGCTCTTGGACTTTCCAGTATGACAATGACCCTAAACACAAGGCCAAGTTGACCCTCCAGTGGTTACAGCAGAAAAAGATGAAGGTTCTGGAGTGGCCATCACAGTCTTCTGACCTTAATATCATCGAGCCACTCTGGGGAGATCTCAAACGTGCGGTTCATGCAAGATGACCAAAGACTTCGCATGACCTGGAGGCATTTTGCCAAGACGAATGGGCAGCTATACCACCTGCAAGAATTTGGGGCCTCATAGACAACTATTACAAAAGACTGCACGCTGTCATTGATGCTAAAGGGGGCAATACACAGTATTAAGAACTAAAGGTATGCAGACTTTTGAACAGGGGTCATTTCATTTTTTTCTTTGTTGCCATGTTTTGTTTTATGATTGTGCCATTCTGTTATAACCTACAGTTGAATATGAATCCCATAAGAATCATGTTTTCTTTAAAAATGGTACATATATTACCAATTCTCCAAAGGTATGCAAACTTCTGAGCACAAGTGTGTGTGTGTGTGTATGTATATACACACACACACACACACACACACACACACACACACACACACATTTCAGTGGGCGCAACATTAGGCGGTACAGGAGAGACATGATCAGTAGGGGGCACTCGTGTTTCATTCTGTGAACCAACACCGATCGCTAATGGTTTAGAGTTTCTCACATGGGACCACCTTAGCTAGTTTCAAAAAAATACACAGCAAGCAATCTTGATCAGCAATGGTAAACTATTGTTGACTTCATATTACTGACTAGGAGTATAAATGTATGAAATTGTTGCACGTTTCATTTTGATATATACCATTTCGTTAAGCTATACTTATTTTTCATTGGTCCTGGCTCGTCCTTGGCCAGGGATATGTGAATCTCTCTCGCAACAGTAATGCAGCAGGCAGTGGCAAAGCACATCAAACGTGGACAAACAAATTTTATTGTGCGTGTATACTGTGCACATGCTGATAAACCACTAATGATTCAGTTACTAAAAGCAATTTATTTGGTATGCATATTCTGATTATATTGATGCATAAATATGCGCATTACATAGTGCTCGATTTTATTATGCTCTGGTTTATGGAGATAAAGGACATTCTAAAAGGCTTCACATGGCTTTATTGCTAATCAAAACAATGACCAGGACGAAAACACATTTTATCACACTTTGTCTTATTCACTACTTAAAAACATCAAGAGCTTATAATCTAAACACAAAGCACATGGTATTGTGTCAAGATTTTTCCATAGGAAAAAACTTAACATCAGTTGCCTTGGTTGAAAAAAAACTGACTAGAAATGAATGGATGACCCAATTAAATGCAAAGCATGGAGTTTTGGTGAGGTTTTTTTTCTCAGAAGAAAAACCAAGCCATATCAAGCGTTTTCCCTGTGTACTTCTAGGAATGACTGGCTTAATGTAAAAATATTTCTTACCAAGTCATTGTTTTTCTTTTTAGCAGTAGATCGTTGTAGAGCCGAGGAGGGCGGGGCCGGGCTGGAATGAGACACACCCGGTCCCCAATCAGCCTGATGGGGCACGCAAGGGATAAAGGCGGCCGGGGACGACAGTTCGAGAGAGAGAGAATTGCAGGCAGCTGTACTGTGTGTTTTTGGTTGTGCGTTTTGTTTAAATTGTTTATTAAATTATTATTTAAGTTGTCAAGCCGGTTCTCGCCTCCTTCCCGCTGAACCCCCTTACACTGGTGCCGAAACCCGGGAAGGAGGAGGGATTCCCGTCGCAGGGTCCTCGACACTGCCGTCCACCCAGGGGAGCGCCGCTGCCGTCCGACGGGGGACGGAGTAGCCCGACCACCCGGACGCGGGGAACGGCCACCGTCCGCGAGGCGAGTGGGGACGGGACTCCCCGACCGCCTGGAGCGAGGGAGCCGCTGCCGGGGGCGGAGGAGTGCCCTGCCGTCCCCCGGGAACGCGGAGGGGTCGAGAGAAGACCACCGTCCGCGGGGGGAGGAGGGAAGCGACTCCCCGACCGCCTGGAGTGGTAGGGCCGCTGCCAGGGGCGGAGGAGTGTCCCCACGGGACGCCAGGAAGATATCTGTGGAGGGGCATTCTGTCCGCTGGGGGCCGGAGGTCTGACTCCGGTCCACCCGGGGAGGAGCGGCTGCAGTCCGCCTGAGAGGGTGGAGTAGTGATCGAGGACCACGCGACGGCGCATCAGAGAACCGGTGAGTTTCTTTTTCTCTCTCTCCTTTCTCTCTCTGTCGCTCCGTGTTGGCCTTTCCCTCGCCATTTTGTTTTGTTGTTTTTCCCCTCCTGTCTCCTCCCAGGTCGAGGAAGGCGGGGAGGACCCGCCGGCAGTCAGGGCATAAGGCACGCCCCCCCCGGAGAGGAAGGGTGGGGGATGTACGTCATGCTGGGGGCTCCCCGGGCTGGATGAGACACACCCGGTCCCCAATCAGCCTGATGGGGCGCGCGAGGGATAAAGGCGGCCAGGGACGACAGTTCGAGAGAGAGAGAGAATTGCAGAATTTCCCACTTTCCCACAAAAATAATTTTGTGGCTCATTTGATGGGGTGGACCAGCCGTCAATCTGAGTGGCACTGGTCCACTCAGATTGACGGCTGGTCCACCCCATCAAATGAGCCACAAAATTATTTTTGTGGGAAAGTTGAAAAAATAATGCACACATGCCAATAATAATCGCTCAAATACATTAATTTAGGCTATATTTTTGTTGCATATCAAGTTTCAGAAATTAATAATTATTGTAGTCTGGAAAACATGTCTTTGATTCAGTTCATTAGGTGACCAATCACACACACTGTTATTTTGGGGGGAGAGGGAGATAAGTTGACGTTTGCTAGTGAAATGAACTTATATTCAACACACACACACACAAACACAAACACACACACACACACACACACACGAGGAGAGCATATCGAAACAGTTATTTTTTATTTAATATTTTAAAAAAACCTAGAATAGAGCCTGAAACTTCACTTGATGCCAACAGTGCAGGCACGTCAATTGATGTCCAGCAGCACACAACGTCATCTCTCCTGTCCACCTCCTCTCAGCCCGGGCCCGTCCTCCAGAAAAGCAACCCCCCAGATGATTTATCCACACTTGAGGAGCCGCCGGCCCAGCCCCATTTACGCAAGTTTCCTCGCACAACAGAAAAACGGCAAGTCCAGATATTTTGCTGCCAAGTGGTACACAAAGTTCACTTTTCTAGAATACAGCATAAAAAAACGATGCTGTTTATTGCAAGATGTGCCGAGGGAGTGTTTAAAGAGGGATACCAAGATTGGAAACACATCACGCAGGCCTGTGAGCAGCACCAAGGGAGTAAGCAACACCTGATCGCTCTCCAACAGTATGAGGGCTATAGAGCCTGTCAGGGATCTGGCCGAGGCACAGTAGTCAACCAGATGAATCATGACGCAATGAATTTGTCATTCGTACAAAGAAATCTAGAACATTTAAAGGCAAATCTGGACATTGTTGTTTTGCGCCAAACAAGACATACCACAACGTGGCCACAGAGAGAGTGACGATGCTTTGAACAAAGGCAACTTTTTAGAACTGTTCAAGATCATTGCCAAATATGATCCCCAGATAAGAGCATGACCTGAGGAGATGCCTAAAAATGCCACACTTATGAGTTCTGATACGCAAAACGATTTGCTAGAGGTGGCCGCTTCTTTACTACTGCGGAAAATAAAGGCAGAGTTGAATGAAATGCCGGACACTTACTTTGCGCTGATCGCTGACGAGTACAAGCACGAGTCAAAACAGGAGCTGGTTGCAATGTGAATCAACCATTTTCACCGGGGAACGCTAAAGGAAAGAGCTGTTGGTTTTGTGGCCACTGTAGACATGACTGCAGCTGGCATCTCAAAAAAGATTCTGGAAGTGACTGAACCACAGCAGCTGGCCCCATCTCTTTGTGTAGGCTTCAGCTTCAGTGGGGCCTCAGCTATGTCTGGAAATAGGGGGAGTGCATGTTCTTTTGAAGGAGACCTTTCCTCATGCAGTTTACATGCACTGTAATTCCCACTGCCTAAATCTGGTTCTGGCAACAGCATTTAAAAGTTTCCAGTCACGTCAGCACATTTGTTTGATACACTCAATACTTTACATCCCTTCATGAAGGGAAGCATCCAACATGCTAGGTTTATGGGAATACAGAAATAGCTTCATCCGAGTCGCCAGTGTCTTGAGCTTAAGCCAGCCATTGACATTCAATGGAGCTCGAAATCATGTTCAGTAAGCAAGGTGCTTATTTTACTGGATTGTATTTTAGAAGTACTTGCCGAATGTAATGTCGTGTTAGTTTGAGTCATTTTAAAAGTTGTGTCTGACAGTCAAGTTTCTTAAAACTTTAAACTATATGCTGCTAATGTTTGCGTGTCATGCCGTAGTTGCACTCATGGGTGATTAAAGTCCACCATACAAAGAGTGCAAATAAACATCCTGTCCCCCACTCATGTGTGCATGAAAGATCATTTATTTATGTTAATTAATGTTGTGTCAAATGTTTATTTTACTTTGTATTGTATAACTGATATTGTTGATATTGTACTTGGTGGTTCTTTACCGTTGTTTTAAGAGACAGGGAGTCTTCCCTTATACCACATATGCTGTTTGAGATTTAAATAAACCATTTGTGGTAGGGAATAAAATTATGGCCTGTGATATGATTTACATATACAGTAGGCTATATGACAGCACATTGCGGATATAGCCAAGTCTGAATTCCACACATACACTGTGGCCTAAAACCCCAGAGCTTAATATGTAACAGCCAATTTAACTGGTTTTATTCCAGCAAAAAAAGCAGTTTATTAAAAAACGATTTAGTAACATAATATTGACATTATAGACAGTAATGCTGAATACTTAGACGTGCAGTTAAATGTATTTGGTACCCTATTCCATTGTTAATGTAAGTCTTGTCATTGTGTGTTTTGTGTATCAGTGCTTTGGCAATACTGTATACAAACACAATCACGCCAATAAAGTACTTTAAAATTGAATTGAAAGAGATGATAAAAAACATTTAAGATGCACTAAATTTAACTTTGGTTTATGACAATAAATAAAAGTAAATATGACACTAGTGTCACATACCTTTACAAATATCAATTAGGCTGCATACAACTACACATCGATTTAACTTCAACCTAGGCAAATTATAACCCAGAAATGTTCATACATTTCAAAAGTGCTTTGTATTTTAGACATTTAAATTAAAATAGCAAAAAAGAAAAAAAAAAAATTCCATGTGTAGGCTGTTTTTGTTTTTTTCACTTTTAAAAAGAATTTTCAAAGCAAAATAAAATGGAATCTTCTGGACCGTTTGAATCAAATACGCCAGCCAGCTTAAAAGAGTTCGTATGAGATAAACAGTTGTAAACATGTAAATAATATCGCATGCTTTTCCTTCACGGTGTGTGAATACATATCTTCCGCTCCGCAATCCGTCATTTTAACATTGCAAATTCTTTAGCTCCAAAAGCTGAACATCTGTTGCCTATTATGGCAATGAGGGTAGGGAAGGAAGATGCAATCAAATGCCACCAAATGCACCACCAGTATTCACAAATCAGGCTCTGTCTGTCCTAATCATGTGAAGCATAAACCCTGACTGTGTTCATTGGAAATAGCATTAAAAGTTAAGTGCGCTAAACACTTGGATCCCATTGAGCATAAGCGCTCTGCACCGACAATGCCATGCAGCAATGACTTAAAGTCTTTGGAAGTTAAGATAAAATCCAGTGGAGACAGTCTTTTTCACAAGTTTAAGGTATGTGTCGGATACATTTATTTCCACTAAACTCAATGCTGGCTCGTTTCAAGTTTGATTGAATGGATATAATTAATAAGTATTAGAATCAGTCTCACTTTCAGTCACCTTTGCAGTCCAGCGTTTCTTATCAGAGCGAATTGTAGCCTTTATATTTAATATTTTCTAATACCAACCTTTCTAACAAGGTAATAAATTAAATGCGCATGAGATACAGTATGACGCACCCACAAAAGATGCAGTAGGCGGCATGTAACTAACTAGACAGAGGGGTGTGAGCTCATCCTCAAGTCTTTCATGCACCACCTTTTGGATATTGTGAGAAGTGCAACACATGTATTTTAATTCTAAGAAGCCCGTCTGCGTTATGTTGAGGGATTTCACGTGATGGATTGCCTGATGGCGCATAAAAAAAAAAAATTACGTTTTCAAAGGCCGCATCTGTAAGTGTGATTTATGTGAATACATTCTTTGAGGTCACTGTATGTGCACTAGCCCTGCAGACATGGGTCACTGCACATATGAGTGTAAATTATCTTACCACATCAGGAACGTGGTGAGGGTTCATCTTATTGAGGAATTCATCATTGATATTGGCATTGGCGAAATCAAAGCTGAAGACAAAACAACGGTGTATTAGTTACAATCACCTTCTTTATTTATATGTATTCTGTATTCTAGCATATTTTACAGTGAAGTGATGTGTGTGTGAAGTGAACAAACCCCAGCACCAGATCTCCAATGTTCAGCAGGTGACCCAGAAATGTTTTGCAGTGATACTGATGACTGGAGTTCATCTCTGATGTCTTCTGAACCCAAACCTCAGCTAATGTGTGCTATACACACACACACACACACACACGCATCAGACTTTATTTAGTGCCTTTATGAAGCTTTACTGGTGAAGACCAGTAACTAGTTGTGAATGCTGTCCTCCAAAGTACCGTACATTTTTAGTATCATGTTTTTGTTATAACTCTTGGTTAAACAATTCAACATTATCAAACCACACTGACATACATTCAGACAAGAGTCAAACATATCATGAATGCAGATTTTTACCAAAAGGTTTAATTGTGTTCTTTACAAATATATATATACATACACACACACATATTATATATATATATATATATCCCATTAGCAGGAGACCTTCATGGCGCTCCACCTCGCAACTTACAGGACTTGAAGGATCTGCTGCTAGGCAGTGTAGGAAGGATGTCATAATGTCTTGGTATTTCAATGTATATTATGAAAGAAGAGTTTTAACAAAAGGTTTGTGTTTAGAGTGAATCTGACAAAAAATATCAGGAAAATGTCTTGATTCTATTTTACTCCAAATATATAAATCATTTATTTATTTTGCAGTTTTATGACAGTTATGTACATTTTACCCCCAATTATTAATACCACAGTGCGATTAAATTATATTATTGCCTCTCATTTTTGTCAATTGTAATTTAAAAGTCATTGTACAACAGCACTGTTAAACTGTAATAGAGTAAAAAACAAAGTGATGCAGAATGTCAATAATCATTGGAAATAAGAGTAAAAATTTTTATGGCACTTTACAATAATGAAATAAGGGAATAAAATGTGCTTAAATGTCCCAAATAAAGGTTTAATTTTTTAATGCAAAATATAATTTAAAATTGGGACATATTCTATCAGTCTCTCCTCAACAGTGCCCTGCAACTGTCTTGTCTAATGATAAAAAGGCAAATATCAATAAAACTATTATATACCTGTCTGCAAATATGCAGATATCTCGCTTAAACAGATGTAATAAACCAACCTCACACAACTTGAGCAGATCCAGTATCCTGTGGAGTGCTCATTTATTTACCTCTAAAGCACATATTCTAACAGTCTCTCCTCAACAGTTCCCTGTAACTTTTCTAATGATAAAAGGCAAATATCAATAAAATTAATATCATATATACTGTCTGCAGATATGCAGATATCTCGTTTAAACAGATGTAATAAACAACCTCACACAACTTGAGCAGATCCAGTATCCTGTGGAGCGCTCATTTATTTACCTCTAAGCACATTATTCTAACAGTCACACCTCAACATTTCCCTGTAACTTTTAACTTTCTTTTCTAATGATAAAAGGCAAATATCAGTAAAACTAATATCATATATACCATCTGCAAATATGCGCATATCTCGTTTAAACAGATGTAATAAACCAACCTCACACAACTTGAGCAGATCCAGTATCCTGTGGAGTGCTCATTTATTTACCTCTAAAGCACATATTCTAACAGTCACACCTCAACAGTTCCCTGTAACTTTTCTAATGATAAAAGGCAAATATCAATAAAACTACAATTATATACCGTTTGCAAATATGCAGATATCTCGCTTAATTAGATGTAATAAACCAACCTCACACAACTTGAGCAGATCCAGTATCCTGTGGAGTGCTCATTTATTTACTTCTAAAGCACATTATTCTAACAGTCTCTCCTCAACAGTTCCCTGTAACTTTTCTAATGATAAAAGGCAAATATCAATAAAATTAATATCATTTACGTTTGCAAATATGCAGATATCTCATTTAAACAGATGTAATAAACCAACCTCACACAACTTGAGCAGATCCAGTATCCTGTGGAGTGCTCATTTATTTACCTCTAAAGCACATTATTCTAACAGTCACACCTCAACAGTTCCCTGTAACTTTTCTAATGATAAAAGGCAAATATCAATAAAACTACAATTATATACCGTTTGCAAATATGCAGATATCTCGCTTAATTAGATGTAATAAACCAACCTCACACAACTTGAGCAGATCCAGTATCCTGTGGAGCGCTCATTTATTTACCTCTAAAGCACATTATTCTAACAGTCTCTCCTCAACAGTTCCCTGTAACTTTTCTAATGATAAAAGGCAAATATCAATAAAACTTCTATTATATACCGTCTGCAAATATGCAGATATCTCATTTAAATAGGTGTAATAAACCAACCTCACACAACTTGAGCAGATCCAGTATCCTGTGGAGCGCTCATTTATTTACCCCTGAAGCATGTATTCTATCAACCAGAATCAAAACTTCAGGATCAAAACTTCCTCTGATTCATAAATCATGACGGTCAGTCCGTGACGATTCAAGCAGGTGATCTAGGTTGTTTAAACTGTCAGGAGATTGCTGCTTTCGCAGGATCCGCACGAGTGCATCTTCAAAGTAAAAGCGCTTCGTGTTCTATAAGTAAATGTCTTATTCACTGATATTTTTATACATTTCCTTTTTTATTGTTTCCTGAATCATTTTTTGTTTCATAACTGTTTTACTTTAGAAATGTTTGACTAAATGAACAAAAATGATATTTTATTATTTCATGACACAATCTATGGATGCAATACTTCTCAACATTATATTTTTTGCAGTACTTGTCACTTGTTTGTTTACAATAAAGGTTTTCTGTTTCCCTCTGATATCAACACGTCAATGAATGTTTAATGAGTTTTACCTTATTGGACGTCAGACCAGCGCCAGCCCCTAACCTTTGACCTCTGATGATGTCAATATCCATGATGATGAATTCTTCTAGTTTTCGCGGGCTGCACAGACTGTTGAAGGGGTGACGCCAGTAAGTGTTGCAATCCACCTCCGCAACTACAACAAAACACATACAACAATTAACATGTTAAGATTTTTTATTTATTTATTTTATAAACTTTACAGTTTAATCCCAGGTTGGCTTTTATTGTAGAGCTGTCACTTAAATTCTCAGGGCGGGTACAAAATATTAAATCTCTCCCGCAGCATGGGTGATAATGCTGTACAACAATGCAGTGTTTCTGAACTAAATCGTACGACTCTCTCATCGTACACACCTGATAATTCATCATCTTGTTAGTTAAGATTCCAAAACTCTGTCTGAATTTGGCACACTTTTAGATGGCATAAATAAAAAAACAATAATAATAATCATATATCATCTGATTAATCTGCCTTGTCATTATTTTAGTTGAGAACTACTTAGCTTTATTGCACTTCATGTCAACAATCCTGCAGTACCTCTAAAGTACCTATTTTAAGTACCTATAAAATCTCTCAATGTGAGCTCATAAAAACTGCCTGTATAATAATTACAAAAGAATTAAATGAATGCAGTTTACAACAGTTTTAAATGATGATCTGAATTCAGATTTTAGATAATGTGTTATTTTATCTCACATAAACTGGAAGGGGTGAGCTGGTGTAAGTTCAGCTGGGTCTGTGTGTGTGCGTGTGTGTGTGCTGTCACTCACTCTGTAGGGTGTTGGGGTCAATCAGGTGAATCGCGCTGGTGACACGGATACACACACACAGCTGACCCATGTTACCCAAACTCTGAGCAAGACGCGGTGAGAGACACACCACATTATCCTGTGAAAGATATGAGTGAATCATGTGTGACTCACTTTTGAATCACTCACGAATCATGTGAATCTCGCATGAATCATGAGTGATTCATCTGTGGATCATGCATGAATCATGAGCGATTCATTTGTGGATCATGCATGACTCATTTGTGAATTGTGCATGATTCTTTTGTTAATCATGTATGCATCATGTGTGAATCATTTGTGAATTATGCGTCAATAATGTGGTAATCAGAAGTGGATCATGTATGAATCATGTGTAAATAATATGTGAATTATGCATGAATCACAAGTGAGTCATGTGTGACTCATTTGTGAATCATGTATAAATCGTGTGTTAATCACAAGTTAATCACGTTTGGATCGTGTAAATCATGTGTGAATCATCACGAGTGGATCATGTATGAATCCTGTGTGATTCATCTGTGAAATGTGTTTACCTTACACACAGGAACGATCTCCAGTGAGAAGGTGCTCTTGTAGTTGTAGGTGTTTGAATGAACATCATGAGAGATCAACCGCTGAGACGTCTTCGATCTTCACAAACAACAACAACAGTCTCCATTAGTTTTACACATTAACATGTACATGTTTAACCCTTTAAGCTCAGAAGGGACTACGAGAAAAATTATGACCAAAATATAAATAACTACAGTCTTGACCAACACAAAACAAGTATCATTTAAAAGCTTAGAAACTCTACTTTCTAATGCATGCAGGCATTATGACCAAAACTGAACAAGTGCTTTGAAACTTGCAGACAAATCAGAACTGGTCCATTTTGATAATAATAAAAAACTAAATAAAACAAATTGCAATGTATGTATTATTGTAATCAGTAAAAACTTCAAACTGATCAAAAAGTCATGTGTCATATGTTGTTGGAAAGCTCCGAGTAGAATACAACAAGCCTATTTGTTTTACTCACAGACAAAAATATAGTGAGTAACAGCTAATTATATGTCTTTGATAATTATGTTGGTGTTGCTTATATCCCGCGTTTTCACATATAATTGCACGAAAAATAATCTGAACATAAAATTTTGCATACCATTACTCAGAGGAGCCCGTTTTCACAATAAAGAATCCGAGAACCAAGAAGAGTCTTCAAGCAAAAAGGGAAAGTGACAGAGCCCGTAATAAAACACAGAATAACATCGGATTGGCTTTTCAGAGGTGGCGACGAGTTTTTCTTTCTGGACAGGTAAGATATTTTATTGGACCGATAGTAAGCCAGGTAGGTCTTAGTGGAGTAGTTCGTTAGATGGCGTTAGCCACTCTAATGGGGCAATTTATTATGGATTGTGGTACTGCAGTGCTTTCAGTTTCATTTTTTAGGAAGGGAGGACAAAGAAAAAAAAATAAATTATGTGGGTAAAAGATTCATCCGCGCAGAAGAGCAGAGTTGAAGCCCAACACACGTAATTACCAAAACAATGTTCCTCCGCAAGTAACCTGCAGTTTTATGCTTCAACCGCTAGAGGGCCAAAAGTTACATAGTGTAGCTTTAAAAGAATGTTCTGGGTTCTCTGTCTAACTTTCATTCAGTATCTCACTATGGGTAATGCCTCGGGCATGGCCAATCCTGGAAGAACCAATAAAACCCTGTCTGTCAGTTGATAGAAGAATCACAGCAGTGATTGAGTCCCACTTCCCTATATAAACCACTGTCATAGGTGCCCTACTTCATTCTCGTTCTCTTCTTCATGAAGATCATTAAAATCTATCCTCCGAAGGACTCAAAAGAAGTGGTCGCTTAACAGTTCATCAGACGAGCCGTTCAGTTATGTCGCAGAATGCGGCTCTTCTTTTTGCATTCTTTCGTCACCGTGAATATATTTCCAAAGGATTCTCACCCGCTATGTATCACCTGTCTGTGGGTCAGGCATGCACAGGCTGCACTCACCAATCCAGAGTTGCCCGCATTGTTCCTGTTTCGTACTGAAAGATTCAGAAAGGAGGGTGCGGTTCACGGCGTCGAATAATGAGGATCCCTATTTTTTTCCACCGCTAGCGGAGAAAGACCCCCCTCCCCAGCTGCAAGGACAGCACAGGTAGGGTGATCTCATGGATGAAGAGGATCCTTTATTGAATCAGCCCCTTTGGCAGGGGACAGAGAAGAGGAGGAGGAGGATGCTGATGATAGTCTTTGAGGAGTATAGCGAGGAGGATGAAGATGATACCATTCTCCCCGCTCTTCCTCCTTCCCGGCCGGGAAGTGCGATGGATGCGCACCCTCTCCTGTCCAAGGAGACCTGGACCAAATTGAGATGTGTAGCAGGGCGACTGCACAGCTCTCCATCAATGCCAGGACTGATGGAGATTGTTGGCCTCCATTTATCAAAAAATCTACCAATCTTCAGCCCTAACTGTAAGGGCTCTTAACGCCACCTCGCTCCTCAAAGCATAACAGACCGTGTTGATGGAGGAGATGGGCCGACTAATTGAAGTGGGGCTGCCGGATGCTGTGTTGTGGGAAGAGATCTGTTATTGCAGATCTCAACCTACATACGTCAAAAGGAGCCATTCAGAGCTGAGGCCGTAGCATAGGTCTTGCCGTTGTAGGTGAATGTGTTTGACTCGGTCTGTCTGGCCTGGTCTGTCTGAGAGGGAGAAGACAGATTTCCTCAATGTTCCAGTGGATCCGAAAGCCCTTTTCGGGGCAGCAGTGTGACTTAAGAAAAAGGATGGGAAAGCGTTCGAGACCTGCCTTCCCCGAAAATCCACTGCCCGCCCCCCGCAGCAGTCATGTTCCGGGTCCACAATACATTTTAGAGGTGGACAATCTGGATTTAGAACCCAGACCAGGCCTCCCCCACCGCCCCAGCAGTCAGGGCAGGGAGGGGCACAGCCAAAACAGCCCCAGCCGAGAAGCAAGGCTTCTTTCGCGGCAGGCAAATGTTGTCCGTCTAATCCTCAGGGGAACAAGAAAAGACGGGCGCCACAACCAGTGTTCTGGTTCGGGACATGGAGTTGGGTACACAGCACTCGCGAAGTCTCTGTTCCACTCCTTCCTCACTCCTTGAGTTTGTTTTCTGCCCTTCCAGCCAAGAGGACTCAGAAGGGGAATCAATCCATAAGTTTTTTTTTTGTTACAAGATTATTGCAAAAACTATAATGAGAGTGTTGGCACCAGTTCCCCCATTGCCTCTCAGTTTGCATATCCCCTCTCCACCCACGAGGTCAGAGAAGAGAGAGGAGGAAAATTTGCACAAAAACGTGTGACAAATAAAACTTTCCTCTGTGCACCCAGGCAGTGTGCCAAGGGCACAGCAGTATGTGAAAAATAAAAATCACAAAATAATAAAGAACAGAGCTGCAATCCCCAGCTCTGCCTCTAGATGGTGCTGCAGCACCATCTGAGAGTGAGAGCTTCTGTGGGCCCCTCTCTGTTCACGCAAAAAGTTGCTGTGCATGACGTTCATCCCTGGGTTTTGTCTACAATAAAGCAGGGTTATCAGCTGAAATTCACTGTAAAATCACTGTTCAACAGTGTTAATGTCAACATCGGAGGGAGAGTCAGCTCAGATTTTAGGAGGAAATAGCCAATTTGCGAAGCAAAAGAACAATAAGGATTGTGCCACTGGAGGACAGCTGTCAGGATTTTTACTCCTCGTATATAGTCATCCCCAAGAGAGGAGGAGGTCTTCGTCCCATTCTGGATTTGCAAAATCTCAACAAATACTTAAGGAACAGGTTCAAAATGCTCACGCTTACAACACTCTGTCAGTTTACTTGTACCAAAGACTGGTTTACGTCAGTCGATCTGAAGGATACGTATTGTCGTGTGGGCATCTACACGTCACACAAAACGTTCCTGAAATTTGCCTATCAGGGAATAGCTTAAGAATTTTTGACGGTGCCTTTCGGACTCTCAATAGCACCGAGAGTTTTCAGCAAGCGTGTGGAGGCAGCGCTAATGGTGCTGAGATTAACGGGTCTCAGAGTGTCTGCTTATCTAGACAATCTACTGCTCTGCACGCAATCACGGCAGCAAGCATAGATACAGTGCATTCAGAAAGTATTCGGACCCCTTCATTTTTTCTGAAATGCCTTAAATAATTTTTTTCACATCAATCCACACTCCATACCCCATATTGACAAAGCAAAAACCAGATTTTTGATAACTTTGCAAATGTATTAAAAAGAAAACACATAATTATCACACAAGTATTCAGACGCTTAACTCAGTACTTAGTTGAAGCACCTTTGGCAGTGATTATAACCTCAAGTCTTTTTGGGTATGATGCACAATCTTTGCACACCTGAATTTGGGGATTTTCGTCCATTCTTTGCAGATCCTCTCAAGCTCTGTCAGGATGGATGGGGACCATCGGTGGACAGCCATTTTCGGGTCTATCCAGATATGTTCGATTGGGTTCAAGTCAAGGCTCTGGCTGGGCCACTCAAGGACATTCACAGAGTTGTCCCTAAGCCACTCTTGCGTTGTCTTGGCTGTGTGTTTAGGGTCATTGTCCTGTTGGAAGGTGAACCTTCAGCCCAGTCTGAAGTCCTGAGCACTCTGGACCAGGTTTTCATTAAGGATATCTCTGTATTTTGCTGCATTCAGCTTTCCTTCAACCCTGACCAGTCCCCAAGTCCCTGCTGCTTTAAAAAACACCCCTACAGCATAATGCTACCACCACCATGCTTCACTGTTGGGATGGTACTGCGCAGGTGATGAGCGGTGCCTGGTTTCCTCCAGACATGATGCTTGGAATTGAGGTCAAACAGTTCGATCTTCATTTCATCAGACCAGACAATCTTGTTTCTCACAGTCTGAGAGTCCTTTAGGTGCTTTATGTGTCTTGCACTGAGGAGAGGCTTCCATCTGGCCACTCTGCCATAAAGCCCAGATCGGTGGAGTGTTGCAGTGATAGTTGTCCTTCTGCAAGTTTCTTCCATCTCCAAACATGATCTCTGGAGCTCAACCAGAGTGACCTTCGGGTTCTTGGTCACCTCTCTTAAAACCACTGGTCCCATCATGGGATCTGTCCGTGGTCCTGAATGCGCTCTCAGCCTCCCTTTGAACATGTTGAAAGTATAGAATTAAAGCTCCTTTTATTAAAGGCAGCTTTATTATTGTCCTTAACAACAGCAAAGTGGGTAAGTGAACTACATGCTTTGTCAATTCATCACTCTTGTATGCCCTTTGCTGTGGATTTGAGTGTCTCTTAAAACAAATTCAGCCTCTCGGCCTAAAATGAGTGACTCCACGCTCAGCTGTAAGTCGGTGGACTTGCAAAATTTTCACCCGCTGCCTTTTTCCTCGCCAGAGGACGAGCGTTTCACCATTTATGTCCAGTTCGTACTATACATTTGTGAGAGAATTTGTAATTTAACACCATGCCAGCTTCCATGGGTATTTTCATGATGAAAAACTAGATAAAATGCATTTCTGGATACAATATTAAAAACCTATATAAGGTTTTTCAAATGTATTTTCGGTAAAAATTTTCAAACTGATTCAGGGTTGACTTTGTTAATCTCTTCAAAAGTGTTTGCTGTGTAAAATAATTTCCCAAAAGAAATAAAACCAGCACAATGGAATAAAATATGCTTCAGAGACAGTGGGCTTTGGCATGAGGTGCATAATGGTGGATCTTCGTCTGATTTAAAAAACTGGAATGTCATATTCTGCAACGGGTGTAAATGATATGGTCCCAGCAATTGCTCAATTAAAATGTCTTTTTCCCCACTACAGGGTTGATTTCATGTAGTTTGTTTGTTGTGCATTGTTGTGCATATCCCATTCAGTTTGCTATTTGTTGATGTAGGAGATTATGGTTGGTTTGAGATCTGAAGGTGGTATGGAGCATTTTTTAAGATCTGTCGAGAGTGCTTCTTTAGCAGCAGAGCCTGCTTGTTCATTTCCTGGGATTCCACAATAGCCAGGTACCCAACAAAAGTATATATTAAAATTCTGAGCCTCCAGAGCTGACAGTTTGATTAAAATCTTTACAAGAGCTGGATGGTCATTTTTGAGTCATGCGAGAGCTTGAAAACATGATTTTGAATCTGTTATTATTAAGAAATGCCTCTGTTGTGTGGTCTTAATGTAATCCAGAGCTAAGATGATTCCATTGGCCTCTGCTGTAAAAATTGAGCTTTGACTGGGGATCCTCGTTCCACTTTTTTGGCGACTGGTTGCAAAAGCAGCTGACACATGATCTCCAGACTTTGATCCATCTGTATGTATATATGAGTGTGTGATGGAAAAATCTCTCTGATAAATAGTAGTTGTTGCAGATATTCATTCGGATGGGTTTGGGATTTTTTGTTTCTTGTTAAATCCAGGATTATTTTAGGTTTTTTTGAGGTTCCAGGGAGGAATATTGCAATAGTGTGTCTGTTCCAGTATACTTAAATCAGCTTTTAGGTTGTCTAGATGGGGTTCCAGGTCCAGGAGGTCGAATATACCTAGGTTTACTCTCATACAGACATGAATATTTGGGTGAAAAGATAAAAAATAGGCTGGATTTTCTTTGTTAGTCTTCAACTTTGTTGTGTATTGTAGGGCAAATTTGAGGCATCTGTTCTCCAGAGAAAGTTCATTAGCCTCTACATACAGACTTTGAATTGGAGATGTTCTGAAGGCCCCCAATGCCAAATGTATGCCTTGATGGTGAACTGTGTCCAAAAGCTGGATATATGATTTCCTGGCTGAGCCATACACTACGCTTCCATAGTCCAAACATGATCTTATCAGCATTCTGTAGAGAACTGAGCTTTCTGTTCCCCACTTCGTCTTTGCGAAAACCTTTAAAATATCCATGGCTTTAAAACATTTATCCTTTTTTTAATCTTTATATGAGGGATAAAAGACAATTTACTGTCCAAAGTTATTCCAAGGAATTTGGTCTCCTTGATTACTATTGTCATAGAAATTCTCCACCTGGAATTCACATGAGTGTGTTCAAAACACAATTACAGGACACAGTGCAGTCTTTTCCTCAGCACTTTATTCATACCACCCGTCCGGGGGGAGAAGCTCCAGTGGCTTCTCTCGAACACACACACATGACAGGCTTATATAAGTTGTTAACAAGTTACATGTGATTTGACCTCAGCAGATTTCTCATGTGATATAAACTCACCAAAATGTTTGTTAGGGATGTATTGCATATCCCTGAGCAAACAAGTTATCACACAATCGGACCCTTAGCAGTATGAACAAGAAGATATTGTCTTCTACCTGAAAAACAGACTGGTCATCCATTTCAACCCATAAGCACAACACAGGGCTGCTCCAACACTGCATTTTCTAGCTTAAAGTATTTTATACATAAATTATAATAATATACCTAACTATTATAATTTCTTTCAAAGGATCTCTATCCATAAATAACTCTGGGTCATGATGGAGAGAGCATAATTGGCAAAAATGCATTCAGACTGCTCTGGTCTTTGAAAACTTGAATCCGTTGGACACTTGACAAGTCCTAGACTCTATTACTTGTTAGCTGGATTTTTCGTTCAGTACAGTTCATGAATTTGCTTCTATAATAAATACAAATGTCATCTACATAAAGGCTGCAGTGAACTTCTGATCCAATGATTTTTGCAATGCTGTTTATTTTATGCTAAAAAAGGATCACTGATAAAATGCTTCCTTGAAGAACTCCTAACTTTTGTTTGTGCGAGTCAGAGGTTATTACCCACCCTGACTTTAAAATGTCTAATTAATAAAAAATTTGCAATAAACTTGTGTAAACATCCTCTAAAACCAAGTTGATGTAAATCTTTTAAAATACCATATTTCCAAGATGTATTGTAAGCTTTCTCCAAGTCAAAGAAGACAGTAACAGCATGTTCTTTTTTGATAAAAGCATCACGAACATAGCTTGCAAGGCTGATGAGGTGATCTATAGTGCTTCTTCCTTTTCTAAATCCACCTTGCTTATTACTTAGATGTTGTGATCACAGCATCCATACCAGACATTCATTAACCATTCTCTCCATGGTTTTACATAAACAACTTGTCAAGGCAATTGGCGGTAGTTGGCAGGATCATTATGATCCTTTTGTGCTTTAGGAATCATTTCTGCTTCCTTTCTGGAATATGGAACATCCCTCGATTCCCATATGGAGTTAAAAAAATTTTAAAGCAAGGACAGGATAGTATGAGGTAAATTGATAGTGAATATTGTCCGGTCCAGTGGCAGTATTATGTGATCCGTTTATGGCCCGTAACAGCTCTTCCATTGTGAAAAGTGGATGTTTGAAAGGCAGGAAGACCATTCTCAGTAGAGGAGTTCTTTTCAAAAGTTTCTGCTAGAATATTTGCAGTTTCTTGTTTTGTTGTCAACACTGAGCCTAGGTATTTAATATGTTGAATTTGAGGTCCACTGTTCCAACCCTTCATTCTTTTAATGAGAACCTTTTTCACTGGAGCATTTGATATTAAACTAGATACAATTTGTCTCCAACTTTGTTTCTTTGCCTCATTTATTACCTCTATGTGCTTTAGCTCTATTTATTTAGACTTTAATGAGGTTTTCATTTGATGGAGTTCTAAAGAATCTTCTTTCAACATTCTTTCACTCTTTTATAGCCTTTCTGCAGTTGTCATTAAACCATGGCAGCTGTTTGCATTTTGTATTTGCTGAAGTTTGTGGGATGGTATGGATAGCTATGGAAATTAAAATTCTGGTAAAATTAATATGATCCATGTCACTCCCAGAAACTGCACTGAACCTTTCATAAAGTTTGGAAATCGTACCAGTTGGCTTTCTGTAGTTGCCATCTCTGTACATTTGATGCTTCTCCTCTTCCATTGAAGGTAAATATTACTGGAAAATGGTAACTTCCACAGAGGTCATTCCACACTTTCCACGAAAACTCTAGTAGTAACTCAGGCTGGCAAATAGTTAGGTCAGTTGCAGAATAGGTACCATGTCCAGGGTGTAAATAGGTTTGAGACCCATGATTTAAAAGGCATAAGGCATGGTTGTTGATAAAGTCCTTAATTCTTTTGCCTTTTGTGTTACACTGATTACTACCCCACAAGGTATTGTGACTGTTAAAATCCCCCATGAGTATGAAGGGGGAGGAAGCTGTTCCACAAGGTCACATCAAGTAGAATGCACATAGTGCAAATAGTTATATTCTCCTGGAGGGTTAGATGTACTGCTGTTACTTGTGGGTTTCTATTTAGTGTGATGCAACTGTGTATGACATCATTTCTAATTAAAATAGCTGTTCCCCCAGTGGCACATTATTGTTTGGACACAAATAATAAAAAATTTTTGAAGTTTTTAAAAGAGAGGGCAGAGTCAGTTGACAATTGAATTTCTTGTAAACAAAAGGCAAGTGGGTTGATAGTTGCAGCTAATCGTTGCAATTCTGCAAAATCAGCTCCGAGTCCACTGCAGTTCCATTGGACAATAGTGTGATCCATAATTATGTTGGGAGAATAGGGGCATTTCCTCCATTTCTGCCTTTGGTCATTGCGGTAGGAGCCACTAACCAATTCTCTTTCTTTTCGACATCTTTATTTGCTTTGGACTTTGCACCATCATCATGCGATACATTTGATTGTGAGCATCCACCTTTTTTAGGGATCCTGTTAATAATTAGATTTTCTGTATGTGAGTTTTGTTTGGGTTGGGTAGGGGTTGATGTAGTTTCACTCTGATTTCCTGCATTTTTTGATCTTGGAGGTATTTCTTTACAGTTACTGACAGTTTGTGGTTTATCCTTCTGCAACCAGTTCAGATCTGTCTGATAATCCACTGTATGAAAAGAAATGGACCACAAATGCGAAAGTTTTATTTACAGTGAAAAAGGGAATCACAGAGACCGATTTACGTGCTTCTGTATTGCTGATTTTCTGGATTTCTTTCTCTTTAATCCACATCGAGCATACTTTCGATGTAGCCATATGCTCTCCTGCACAACTGCAGCATTTGGATTGCATCTGGCAGCTTTCTTTGACATGCCCCTCCTCACTGCAATTACCACAGATACGCTTATTCCTGCAACTGTTGGATCCATGTCCATACTTTGTCAAAATTGTCAAATCTCAGTGGGTTGGGTATAAGAAGATCCACTGGTGCACTCAGTCCTCTCTTTTGATTGTTATTCTTTTCACAAACATCACTCCTTGAGATTTAAGTTCAAAAGCAATCTCTTCATCTACATCATTCAGTTCTCGCACGTGAATCACTCATTTGCTGTAGTTAAGTGTTGGATGTGGAGAAGTCTTTATCTCAACTGAAGCGAGCAAACTAGCACGGAGAACATTTTCCGCATTTTCCGGAGAACATGTAGAAGCACTCTGATTCTCAGAAGTGCAGTCCATGTCCAGGTCTAAAGGTCATTTTTTGGATGTGTGTTTTGTAGCCATGGTAACTGTATTATGATTCATCATCTCTACTCCCCACCCTTCTTGGAGCCCAACAGGGGGATGCACAGAGCCACGGAAATACTGTAGATTATGCACCAGGGATATAGGGATGATTTACTCTAGCACAAAGAACAGGTGATGTTCCATCTATTTGACTGACCCTTAGCCAACACCTTCTGGGGATATTAAAATGATAGCTGATGTTAACATCTCATAGTTGACCAGCTGATTGATTGATCAGGCCTTTCCAATCTCCCATGCAGGTGAAGTTGGAGCCAAAGCACAGTGTTGAAATAGTGGAATCCGCAGCAAACCACATTTCTCAGGAACCAGGATCTCTTCCTCCGCCGACACGGGTCGCAACACACGGCAAACAAGTCGCCCTGTTTTGTCATAATTTACGAGTAGCAGAGGGATGCTAAAATTTTACCTACTCGGTCCTTATGGAGAAGTAGGCAGTGATGGTATATGAAGAATGAAAATGCTCAAGTACAACAAAAAAAAAAATCAATCCATATTTGTGACCCACCAAGTATGGGGGGCCCAAAGGTTAATTACTCTTGCCCAAGGAGTTGACCTTAGCACTACGGAGGGAAGGAGCATGCCACTTTTCCTTTCACGAGCTACCACCACAAAGGTGGGTCTCGTGATGTACCCACTACTCTATGTTTGTACATGGAAAGAACGAAAGCATTGAGGAAGAGCAATCAGCTTTTTGTTTCTTGGGCTGATTCTTGTATCACGACAGTGCATGTCTCATTGGGTAGTAGAGGCTATTATATTAATTATAATAGTCTGGGGTTAGGACCTCCGGAGGGCTTGAGAGCTCATTGTACCAGAGGCATGGCTACCTCGTTGGCACTGTTTAAAGGCATTTCAGTCCAGGACATTTATGCAGCTGCGTGTTGGGCATATCACACTTTTGTCCGATTTTATAGACTTGGAGAGCTTTCATTGGCTCATTCAGTCCCAAAAAACACACATAAATCAACAATAACACAGTGAAGCACAAGTCCTCACTGCTGTTATCAGAGAACCGGGGTTACGCGAGTAACCTAAAGTTCAATACAACTTAAGCTCTATAAACAGAATCTGTGACATGATGTCAATACCACACAAAATAATTTTGCTTCACTCCTCAATTTGTAAAAACAGAAAAATCACATTTACAGGAATGCACTTTCTGAAGAAATTCTGGAAGGTTTAAAGGGGAAACATCAAGCAAATCTTTTGTCAAATCAATTATAGCTCCAGCAAATGTCAGTCATCTGTATGTAATCAATAACCTATTCCTGACACGTGGATTGGTAAATAAAATCTGTCTGTTTTATGATGGTGCATGTTTCATACCTGCAGGGAACTGTACACTGCAAGAAATCCACCATCTTCTGCGCATGCTGCTTAGACCCGTAGTAAAAATCAATTCCCTCTGAAAACAGAGACATTTAACAATAACGTAAAGGAGGAAATTGAGACGAATGACTGAAAGACTGCTGGTACAGTTCATCATGATACAGACAGACAGAGAGGATGCTGGGAACTGTACCGTGGATCTCTTTGATGCGAACAGTGTTCTGATGCAGTTTGTGCTTCAAGATCAGCTGCTCCAGATAGAAGAAAGTTTTCTTGTGGACTGTCTGTCAGGAAAAAAAAAAGTACTGATGAGAGAACTGATAAAATAAATGACTTAAACATTATAGAAAACCTCAAAGACATTGATCTGTATCTGTAATGATGAGTATGAGAGGTTAATGACAGATGCTAATTGGAACAGGTACTAATGCATAAACAATGACAAAACCTTAAAATGAATCAGGATTACTTTAATTCATTGAAAGCCCTAATTAAAATGCTTTAGTGGAAATGTATACAGTTAATGACTGCTGCATTGTTAAACTGGTGCATATACATGAAAATGCTTGAATTATCTTTACTGTTCATTGTAGTAGTTCTCAAAACATGCCTTTTTACTAAATTTTTTCCTTATTTAATTTCTAAACCGCTGTTTGGTTAAAATTCTGGCATATATAAGACAATTAAAGCCATTTCAGGGCAAACCTGTAAATATTAAGATTCATATTGATTTTCATCTGAATGTTGACGCTGCAGTGAATCAGTTCATGTACCTTCTGTCGCACTTGAACGACAGCTTTCCAGAAGTCTTTGGCCTCCACTCGATGACAATCATCACACATCTGAGGCTGTATCACAAACTCCACCACAAACACCTGCTGGAGGATCGCCCCGTTCATCACCTACACACACAAGAACATCAGTCGTATTCACACACAAACACTCGTGCTCAGACCGTCTTCATGGTGCATCGTGATCTCCATCACCTCTTTCTGGATGGTGAGCTTGATCTTGATGCGTTTGGAGTGTGGTTCTGTCCACAAGAATCCTGCATCAATGAGCCTCACCTGATGACAAAACACAATGTGATCATCACAATCAGCTGCAAATCTTCTCTGTGTTCTGTCGGTGACCTACTGACCTTTGACACGGAGCCTTTGAGTTTCTTCAGACAGAGTGCAAGCAGTTCACGAGACTCCAGAGCGCACTGAACCCATGAACCTGGAGGCTGCAGGTACCTGAAGATACAAGACACCATCCTCAACTACACACACCACACGGTTACATCTCAATTTACCATATCCTGGTCTTAATTCTAAAAACTTTTGAATACTTCTGCATACATATTTATATTCAAAATAAACTCGCACACAACTTTTACTTAACATTCTCTACTGGAAATGCTCTTGTCATTTATTATGTAGTATTTTTAGTAATTCTGCTCAGTAATTTAATCAATTTATTCATTCTAAACTCGCTGATGGATGACAGACAGTTGTGAAAAGTTTAAGAAACATTTTTCACTTTCTTGTGTGCTGTTGTCAAGAACAAGAATGAGAATTAGTAAGGGGATTGTTGTGCAGAATTACTGGAAATGAGCATGTCCAATATTTCCACAAAAGAACAACAGGAAAAGTGCTTTATTTGGATATAATGCTGATTAGATGTATATGTCATTTTCTGAATAAAAGCTTCACCAGAATATGGAGCTTAATCTATAGATGATGTGCATGTAAACATGGTCAGTGTGTCTCCTCTGGTTCTGACAGTACCGTTCACACTGTCTGCAGAAGTGGATGGACACTTGTTTGGGAATTCCTTCAGTAATGTCCACTTGTGTCCTCAGGCAGGACACACACATGTTGGCTGGGTTTGGAGGAATGGGAACACCACACGTACAGCACAGACTGTCAAGACAAGAGTCTTTGAGTGAGACATACTGCAGAAATCAAACAGATCTCTCAGAACTTCATTACATTGAATGTAGAACAACACAAATGATCACAACAATACATTAATGAAAAAGACATCATAAAATACTCACATATTGCCTTGACTGCTTGATGGTGGCGCTTGCATGTACTCCATGACTACAATAATATCACATCAATAACAAAGATTATCAGTGACTTTAATATAACAACCAAACCGATCAGGCAAACTGAAGAGATCAATACTGTTAGAACAGTTTAAGATTAGTGTTGTCACGGTACCAAAATTTCATAAAGACGGTATTGATACCAGTGAAATTTCACAGTTCTCGATACCAATTTTGATACCACAGAAAAAATGTGCTAATATGATAATGTGCTATTGAACACACTCCTTCAGCCTAAAGTTACATTTTAATGTAAATAAGAAATTAAAATATATGCAGTGTTTCTAACACTTTTTATTTTTCCCCAAATCTCAATTCGTTTTTTATTATTTTCCAGAATTCCATGTTTTAAAGTTTAATTTCATTATCAAATGGTGTCTAATCAAAAATGTTTCCTTAAACTTTTAACAAGTAAAAAATAGAACAATTTCTCGTCAACATACCATTGCATTTTCAACAAACCTTTCAGTACAAAAGCACTCTTGCTTGTGATATATTGCTTATTTTTTATTACTACTACAACAATTATTCATTAATCATTATAATTGTTATTTCTACAGTGAGAATTACATTTTACTTTGAAGAAATGGCAACAAAAATATATTATAACTGTAATCTCAGGCATTTCGCTTTTATTATGAATCATGCTTTTATTTCTACATGTTTTTTTGATGGAAGTTTAACTTCTCCGAATAAACAGTTCGCTACATGACCCAGTGTGACTGTTGAAGTGCAAATGCTGTGATTTAGTTATATAAATTATATAAAAATAACGCTTCAGAGTGGATTAGTGCTCTGCGCTGTCATCTCATACACCGTGAATGATTCTCACAATCTGTGGAGTGTCCAGTGTATGAGCGGTCAGCTTCACACATTCATTTACAGCTCAAACAGACTAATACTGCAGCATTTCACAGTTTCATAATCACACTACGACATGTCACGATTTTAATTTAATTAGTTGTGCATTTCAGTGTAAAAGGAGTAACAGAGCACACGCTCAAATAAGCGTGTGAGCATTTTAAAGCAGTCGTGTGTCAGTAAGACAGTGTGCGGGTACTGAATTAAGTCGGTGCTCGGTACTACTGTAGAAACACTGGTATCATTACGTCTTTTTTATTTTAGTACTGACTTGGTACCGAAGTACTGGTACTTTTAGGTACACTATTTAAGATTATTAGAACTATGGTATTACCATGTTTATATGGAAATGGCACCATAGTGCTCTTTTTGTTTCAAAGTTTCATGTAAATATCATGGAATATGAATATGTTGATCATTCATTACCCTGGCATATATCACAGTACAATAGTCGTAAGTGTTAGTTTCTTTGACCCAAATCTGTCGTTTCAAAATCTAGTGAGCTCACTACCTAGGCAGCATTTCATTAATGCCTCCAAAATGCTGTCTATGTAGACAAATATATTAGAGTAACATATACTGTGCATTCAGAAAGTATTCAGACCCCTTCATTTGTTTCACATTTTGTTATGCTGCAGCCTTATGCTAAAATGCTTTAAATTATGTTTTTCCCACATCAATCTACACTCCATACCCCATCATGACAAAGCAAGATCAGATTTTTTTTAACTTTGCAAATATATTAAAAAGAAAAAACTGGCATAAGTATTCAGACCCTTTGCTATGACACTTGAAATTTAGCTCAGGTGCATCTCATTTCTCTGGATCATCTTTGAGATGTTTCTACACTTTGATTGGAGTTCACCTGTGGCAAATACAATTGAATGGACATGATTTGGAAAGGCACACACCTATCTATATAAGGTCTCACAGCTGAAAATGCATATCAGAGCAAAAACCAAGCCATGTGGTCAAAGGAACTGCCTGCAGAGCTCAGAGGCAGGATAGTGTCGAGACACAGATCTGGGGAAGGCTACAAAAATGTGGCTGCATTGAAGGTTCCCAAGAGCACAGTGGCCTCCATAATTCTTAAATGGAAGACGTTTGGAACAACCAGGACAAAGGTGACCAAGAACCCGATGGTAACTTTGGTTGAGCTCCAGAGATCATGTGTGGAGATGGGAGAAACTTACAGAAGGACAACTATCACTGCAACACTCCACCAGTCTGGGCTTTATGGCAGAGTGGCCAGATGGAAGCCTCTCTTCAGTGCAAGACACATAAAAAAGCACCTAAAGGACTCTCAGACTGTGAGAAACAAGATTCTCTGGTCTGATGAAACGAAGATTTAACTGTTTGACCTCAATTCCAAGCATCATGTCTGGAGGAAACCAGGCACCGCTCATCACCTGCGCAATACCATCCCAACAGTGAAGCATGGTGGTGGTAGCATTATGCTGTGGGGGTGTTTTTTAAAGCAGCAGGGACTGGGGGACTGGTCAGGGTTGAAGGAAAGCTGAACGCAGCAAAATACAGAGATATCCTTAATGAAACCAGAGTGCTCAGGACCTCAGACTGGGCTGAAGGTTCACCTTCCAACAGGACAATGACCCTAAACACACAGCCAAGACAACACGAGAGTGGCTTAGGGACAATTCTGTGAATGTCCTTGAGTGGTCCAGCCAGAGCCCGGACTTGAACACAATTTAACATATCTGGAGAGACCTGAATGTGACTGTCCACCAACAGTCCCCTTCCAACCTGACAGAGCTTGAGAGGATCTGCAGAGAAGAATGGAAGAAAATCCCCAAATCCAGGTGTGCAAAGATTGTGCATCATACCCAAAAAGACTTGAGGTTATAATCACTGCCAAAGGTGCTTCAACTAAGTACTGAGTTAAGCGTCTGAATACTTGTGTGATAATTATGTGTTTTCTTTTTAATACATTTGCAAAGTTATCAAAAATCTGGTTTTTGCTTTGTCAATATGGGGTATGGAGTGTGGATAAAGCATTTTAGCATAAGGCTGCAACATAACAAAATGTGAAAAACCGAAGGGGTCTGAATACTTTCTAAATGCAATGTATATACCATGCTATTATTCAGTACATGGATTATGGGTAGTTGACATGTCCTGAAGTGTGACATGTTATACTGCTTCTAAATTTATATTTTCAAATGCACGTATAAAGCATGAGTCTCCATGGAGTATTTATGCTTTTAAAACACTTTTTTCACACTGCTGGTATATTTGAAACTAGTAAGAAAAAAGTTATGCCCGGTAACAGAACATGAGTTATACACTTTCCCTTATACATCCATTTACATTATAAACTAAAATAAATCAGTCAAACACGCGTTAAGTGTCGTGGTAACACTACAGTACTGCGTGTGTCATGTCAGTAACAGCTGCTGACTGGTAAATAAATAAATGAATTAAACTCACTGTGTCCGGTGATCAGTGCCGATTTAATCGCTAAACTCAAAGAGTAAACTGATGAACTTCTCGTGATTAATCACACTCACTGCAGCACATGCTTATCACGGCCGACGACTGCCGATGACGTCATGCCACGCTGTCAGAGTCACAGGACCCGGAGAGCTGTCACACATACGCCTGAATATAAATACAGCTATTACTTTAATTTACTGTGTGCTGCTGATTATTCCATGGGGGAAATTGTGTTTGTAGACTATTCTCCATGCCTCTAGAGCTTGTTTATGAAAACTGGAGCAAATGCTTGAGTCCACTGCACCTATAAAAAATTAAATTGGGGATAAAAAAACATCCACAATTACTTCCACCGACACAGTGTTTGATCCAGTTAATTTTGAAGATACAGTTTAAATGCTGAGGTTTAGAGCATTTAATCCACCATCAAATCAACCTCTTATAATTGTTTTCACATGTTTTATTTCCCCAGACTGTAAATTGTGTGGTGTTTTCACCCTTTAGTGACAGGGTCTCAACCACGTTACATTTTTCTTCTTCTTCTAAACATTGCTCAACACAATTTACTCACTAGAGCCCCTAGTGGTGCAGTTCCACATTACATGTATTATAGTAAGCAATTACTATGAATTGAACATCAAGTATTGTATACTTCTCCACACAACAAATTGCTGCACATAATTTATAGTCTACATAAAGGGACAAAGCAGGGTACACAAGTGTTGAGATCCCATCAGCCTTTGAAATAAATAGGCTATGCGAGCCTGAATTTAAGTTTCTTTGAAGCCAACAGTTAAAAACAGTTCCAGTTTTTTGTTTTTTCTGTAAAAAAATTATCTGTGACTTCCTTAAGCCAATTTATTTATACAATTCTTAAGTATCTAACCACTTGTTTAACTGATTGAGCAGCTTGTATAAAGGCTCTTCCACTCAGTGTTTTGTCCTCCCCTTACCGTCACCACAATTTGTTTTTGGCTTTCATTCTACTTTATTTACATATCTCAATTTACTGTACTGTGTATGAACTATAAGTAAATTAACTCAGAAGAAGAATACAAAATACAACAACAGTTGCAAATTCAAAGCACACATTGTTTAATCTTTAAATTTTCATTGAACATTGTCCCTTAAAGGGGTCCTTAAGTGCTATTTTTTATATATAATTTTATCTTCCCTGAGGTCCAATGATAATATTATAAAAGTTTTTTTGCACCAAAACACTCACAATTTAGTAATATATGATCATACAGCCCCTCAAATTCAGCAAAATCAATCAGAAGAGAATGAAGCTCGACATTATAAAACAAAATTGCAGGGTTTACACATAACGCACATCCAACACATTGCATCTGAATATATTAAACTGTTCATCTCAAGCACAGCTGTTAACACTCAGCACCATAAACTATCAAACAGACATGACATTTGAAATATTCATGAATGAAAATATTTACTTCTGTTTTTGAAGTGTTTTTAACTGCCCCCCTTCAATAGCAGTTCCTTTGCAAACATTGAATCGTATTATAACTGTTCACAAGTAATCAGTGCTGACATGAGCCGAAAAAAACTAACACATCATTGTCCAAAGAACGGTATAATCACGCACACACATACTGAAGGTGCACTAAGGCGCACATCGCCGGAAACACAACGGTCAAAGATGTCCATTGTCCATCGTCAAAGACGTCATCAACAAAGACGTCCTATGTTTACATACATCAACAATTAAAAATAGCACCTATGGGCAAAAGAACGCATCCATGATGTGTTTGTGCTCAAAGCAACACAGGCAGCAGCTGAATGAAAGAGAACTGCTTCTCCCTTTCAGAGTTGTAACTTGACACCACATCTTTTAAAAGCAGCGAGATACATGACAGCGTTCAAAGAGTCTGTGTAGTTCAAGTTTATATACAAAATAATTCAAAATAGTCCAGATGGCTCTTAGGTGTTATGTTTGGAATCGTTAGCCACTGAAGACCTGCTCGTGGGATGTGTAAATACAAATGAGCAATGTCTTGTGATGTCACAGATTTCAAAACGAAACGTTTCAGCTGGGTGTCAACTATAGATGCTCTTTTTAGACTGGGGAGGAAATTTTGAGTTCTGAAACTGACAGTGTGTTTTGATAGTACAATGACCTCTTACAGAGGTGGACTTGCCATAGGCAGAACCGGACTTTTCCTGGTGTGCCGATAAGCTGAAATGGGCTGCTGTGTTATGCAGAACGGGCTGCGACAGATTGAAGAGGGCTGCAAAACGGCACCGCGATATGCAGAAAAGGACAGTGACACCTCTACTGGAGGAATTCTGTGTCAGTCATTTTCCATGCTTTCAATTGAAGTACTGCAGACTGTATTCAGCCTTTGAGCACTCTATGAAAGTGTTCAATGCCCTGTTTCTGAGTGACTGAGAATTGAGGCCCGTTATCAGTCACTATGCACTCCGGATTCCTATGACGACTAAAGACAAAGGTGAGGTAATTAATTGCCTGTTGTGCACTCACTAAAGACACAAACACAGCTTCGGGCCACTTGCTATGATAGTCCACTAAAGTCAGAGCATAACAACAGTCCTAAGTAGCTGATTCAAATGGGGCACTACATTGCCAGTTATTTCCACGGCTCAGCAGGAAAGGGCACAGGCTGAAGTGGAGCAGGATGGAGTTTTACGGATTCGTCTGAAGCCAGACACAGTTGGCCAGAGGAAACTGATGCCGAAAAACTAATTCATGTGTGCATGACCTCAACACTAGATTATTGTAATGCATTACTGGGAGGATGTCCAGCAAGATCAATAAATAAACGTAAATTGGTTCAAAATGCCGCTGCCAGAGTGCTGACTAGAACCAAGAAATATGATCATATTAGCCCCATTTTATCATCGTGTAAGGGGGTTCAGTGGAAAGGAGGAGGCGAGAACTGGCTTGACAACTTAAATAATAATTTATTAAACAAAAAAACACACAACCAAAAACCACACAGTACAGCTGCCTGCTATTCTCTCTCTCTTGAACTGTCGTCCCCGGCCGCCTTTATCCCTCGCACGCCCCATCAGGCTGATTGGGGACCGGGTGTGTCTCATTCCAGCCCGGCCCGCCCTCCTCGGCTCTACACATCATTACATTGGCTACCTGTTAAATTTCATATTAATTTTAAAATTCTGTTAACTACATACAAAGCTTTGAATGGTCTGTCTCCAGAGTAAAGTGACCTTATGACAAGCTATTATCGTTCATCATGATCACAAAATTCTGGCCTGTTAATAGTTCCTAGAATATCAAAATCCACAAAAGGAGGTAGATCCTTTTCAAATTTGTCTCCTAAACTATGGAATAGTCTCCCTAACACTGTTCGGGATGCAGACACACTCACTCAGTTTAAATCTAGACTAAAGACTCATCTATTTAGCCAGGCATACACCTAATTTATCCATCAACTCACAATTAGGCTGCTTTAGTTCACCCCACTGATCTCTGCCTGCATCATCTTTGTCTAATGATGGACTACACTCTTGAAATGGAATACATAGACTATCATTTAATTGCCAACAAATCCCTTCATCAGCCAACTAACTAGGACAATTGCATCTATGTGAACTTCTGCAGTTAATCCAGGATGAACTTCAAAGACATTAGTCATTAATCTTACAGTTCATACTAAATCTTTGTTTGAACACTGACCCTTAACACTTACTTAGTTTAATCATTTTAAACCATGACTTGCACTATAGATAAGTAATATTGGCATTATATTCATGATGTTAGCCAGAGGGGAACTGGCCCCCACAGTGAGTCTGGTTTCTCCCAAGGTTATTTTTCTCCATTAACCAACATCTTATGGAGTTTGGTGTTCCTTCACACAGTCGCCTTCAGCTTGCTCACTGGGGACAAATAATTATCATGTGTAGAGCCGAGGAGGGCGGGGCCGGGCTGGAATGAGACACACCCGGTCCGCAATCAGCCTGATGGGGCGCGCGAGGGATAAAGGCGGCCGGGGACGACAGTTCGAGAGAGATAGAATTGCAGGCAGCTGTACTGTGTGGTTTTTGGTTGTGTGTTTTGTTTAAGTTGTTTATTAAATTATTATTTATATTATTAAGCCGGTTCTCGCCTCCTCCTTTGAACCCCCCTTACACTGGTGCTGAAACCCGGGAAGGAGGAGGGATTCCCGTCGCAGAGTCCTCGACACTGCCGTCCACCCAGGGGAGCGCCGCTGCCATCCGACGGGGGACGGAGTAGCCCGACCACCCGGATGCGGGGAACGGCCGCCGTCCGTGAGGCGAGTGGGGACGGGACTCCCCGACTGCCTGGAGCGAGGGAGCCGCTGCCGGGGGCGGAGGAGTGCCCTGCCGTCCCCCGGGAACGTGGAGGGGTCGAGAGAAGACCGCCGTCCACGGGGGGAGGAGGGAAGCGACTCCCCGACCACCTGGAGTGGTAGGGCCGCTGCCAGGGGTGGAGGAGTGTCCCCACGGGACGCTGGGAACGCGGAGGGGCGTTCTGTCCGCTGGGGGTCGGAGGTCTGACTCAGGTCCGCCCAGGGAGGAGCGGCTGCAGTCCGCCTGAGAGGGTGGAGTAGTGATCGAGGACCACGCGACGGCGCATCAGAGAACCGGTGAGTTTCTTTTTTCTCTCTCTCCTCTCTCTCTCTGTCGCTCCGTGTTGGCCTTTCCCTCGCCATTTTGTTTTGTTTTTCCCTCCTGTCTCCTCCCAGGTCGAGGAAGGCGGGGATGACCCGCCGGCAGTCGGGGCATAAGGCACGCCCCCCCCCGGAGAGGAAGGGTGGGGGATGTACGTCATGCCGGGGGCTCCCCGGCCTGAGGCAACGCCGGGAGGAGTGTAGAGCCGAGGAGGGCGTGGCCGGGCTGGAACGAGACACACCCGGTCCCCAATCAGCCTGATGGGGCGCGCGAGGGATAAAGGCGGCCGGGGACGACAGTTCGAGAGAGAGAGAATTGCAGGCAGCTGTACTGTGTGGTTTTTGGTTGTGTGTTTTGTTTAAGTTGTTTATTAAATTATTATTTATATTATTAAGCCGGTTCTCGCCTCCTCCTTTCCACTGAACCCCCCTTACATCATGAAAATCATGTTTTTCGTGAAACTGCACAATAATGACTTTACGAGATAACAGCTTCATTCTCTGCATTATTTTGTGTAAAGCTGCTTTGAAACAACGTGTGTTGTGTAAAGCGGCATACAAATAAAAATGACTTGACTTGAAACGAGGTACGTAACCAACTCATATGCGGCCACCAGTACAGCTTGGTTGCAAAGAGATTTATCTTTGAGAGGGAGAATTTACTTTCCAAAGGGGAGAATATCTCTTCACTATCACACACTGCTCAATCTCTCCATGTTGACAGCAAAATTCTCAAAAGTATAGACAAAATGTTATTTAATTTCATTTGGAAAAATGGTATACATCAACAAGTCTGTTGTCATAAATACATATGAGAATGTGTAACGTATGCTGGAACTGCTGACAATGATGAGGACGTGAAGATGAAGAACCCAAGTGCAGTTTATTTACAGAGCGTGAACTCCAATAACCCTGACTACAAAACAAAACATGAACATGGACTTGACTTGTCTTGACTTGACTCGATTCAACTTGACTTGACAAACACATACAATACTCCACAAATAGACAATGCAAACATGAGGGCTTAAATACAAGACATGGGAGAACATAAACCAATGAAAACATGACACATGAACATGGAGGGAAAACAGAAAATCACATGACTAGGGAAACAGGAACACATGACATGAAACAGGAACTAACATTTCAAAATAAAAGACATGAATCAACAGAATACACCTGACATACCCCCCCCACTAAGGGGTGGCTCCTGACAGCCCAACACATAAACAAAACACGTAATACATGACATAATTCAAAGTTCTGTAGGGAGCTGGGGGGGGGGGGTGTCTTGAGGCGTGGGGCGTGGCGTGGCGAGAAAGGGCGAGGGGCAT
This sequence comes from Myxocyprinus asiaticus, assembly GCF_019703515.2. Taxonomy (NCBI): domain Eukaryota; kingdom Metazoa; phylum Chordata; class Actinopteri; order Cypriniformes; family Catostomidae; genus Myxocyprinus; species Myxocyprinus asiaticus. The sequence goes on from NC_059374.1 coordinate 761,942, forward strand.
GGGACCAGGGCAAAGTCAGTGGGAGGTGAAGCCATGAGAGGCTCGAGGGGCGGAGCCATGGAAGGTGGAGCCATGAGAGGCTCGAGGGGCGGAGCCTTGGAACGTTGTGCCCGGAGAGTAGCCGAAGACTCGAAGGGCCAGGGTGGAGCCGATGGCAGGGAGGACCAAGGCGGTTCTGGAGGCTCGAAGGAGCAAGGCGGAGCTGAGGGATCAGAAGACTGAGGTGGAGTTGGTGGGACTGAGAACCAAGGTGGAGCCGTAGGGAAGGAGGTCCCCGGTGAAGCCGACAGATCAGAGGGACGAGGCGCAGCCAGAGGATCGGAGAGCCAAAGCGGAGCCAGGTGACCGACAGACCAAGGAGGAGCCGGAGGGACGAGGGACCCCAGCACAGCCAACAGGCTGAAGGACCGTAGTGGAGCCGAGGGAACGCCGAGCTGAGGCAATGTCGAGGGACCGACAGGCCAAGGCGAAGTCCAGGGCTCAGAGGGTCCAGGCGGGATCGGAGGACCAAAAGTTCCCCTTGCCTGCTCAGGAGAACTAAAGGTGGGTATAAGGGTGGGAAACATCTCCAGGTCCCACTGCTCAGGTGTGGCTGTGACATGGCATGGAGCAGGCTGAGGCGTCGCTGTGACGTGGCATGGAGCAGGCTGAGGCGTCGCTGTGACGTGGCATGGAGCAGGCTGAGGCGTCGCTGTGACGTGGCATGGAGCAGGCTGAGGCGTCGCTGTGACGTGGCATGGAGCAGGCTGAGGCGTCGCTGTGACGTGGCATTCTGGCTCGGCGGCGGCCATGTCGTGGAACTCTGGCTCGGCGGCGGCCATGTCGTGGAACTCTGGCTCGGCGGCGGCCATGTCGTGGAACTCTGGCTCGGCGGCGGCCATGTCGTGGAACTCTGGCTCGGCGGCGGCCATGTCGTGGAACTCTGGCTCGGCGGCGGCCATGTCGTGGCACTCTGGCTCGGCGGCGGCCATGTCGTGGCATTCTGGCTCGGCGGCGGCCATGTCGTGGAACTCTGGCTCGGCGGCGGCCATGACGTGGAACTCTGGCTCGGGATCCGCCTCCCCCACAGTGAACGGGGAACCGATGAATCGTAGGGCAAGGTCGATATATTGAGCCAGGCTGAGGGAACTGCGACTGCCAGGCATCAAAAAAGAAATGGACCCATTCAGTCCAAATCTAAAACAGTCCTTGAGGGCAACCTCATTAAAGTCTACCTGGCTGGCTAGACCGCAGAAGTCCTCAACATAGTCCTCCAGAGGACGATTCCCCTGACATAAGCGCAGAAGTAAAACTGCTGGGTACATGATAGGTCGAGTATTCTGTAACGTATGCTGGAACTGCAGACAATGATGACGATGACGAGGACGTGAAGATGAACCCAAGTGCAGTTTATTTACAGAACGTGAACTCCAAGAACCCTGACTACAAAACATGAACATGAACATGAACCGGACTGGACCGGACCGGACCGGACCGGACCCGACCCGACCCGACCCGACCCGACTCGACTCGACTCGACTCGACTCGACTCGACTCGACAAACACATACCATCACTTACAATACTCCACAAATAGACAATGCAAACATGAGGGCTTAAATACAAGACATGGGAGAACATAAACCAATGAACAAACAGAACTCATACAAGCTAATTAAACAATAAACCAATGAAAACATGACACATGAACATGGAGGGAAAACAGAAATCACATGACTAGGGAAACAGGAACACATGACATGAAACAGGAACTAACATTTCAAAATAAAAGACATGAATCAACAGAATACACCTGACAGAATGTTGGTCTCAATATGTTAGATTTTAATAACACTTTTAAAATTAAGTGGGCTAAACACTTCTTCAAAACCCCATCCTCTGTTTGGAACTTTATTCCACACCATATTTTCTCTCAGTTTGGTGGGCTAATTTTTTTTGTTGCTTTGTAATTATTATGTTGAAAAAATACCAGCTAAATTCTATAATATTCATGAGCTTTTCGCCTGATCATTGATATACAGTATAAACATAACTTTTATCCTCATAAATATTTTATTTGGAACAACATAAATATTTTATATAAGAACAAATCTCTCTTCCTCCAACACTGGTTTGATGCTGGCATGTTGCTTGTGAGTCAGTTATTTAAGGTACAAGGCCAGTTATTAACCAAAACAGAATTTCTTAATTGTTTTAATATTCCTATAACACCCAAATAATTTGCTATCATACTTGACGCCATACCAACTCACAAGAGGATACAACAACACATCAATAACTGCACATTTATTAAACATAGTGCATGTACTGCACACATACATGAACTAGCATTAGCCACCGTAAGTTAACCCCCATCGAATACTCCACTAATGTCCCTGTGGGTGGAGTCTCGCCTGCCAATACTTAGGTTGTGATTGGTTAACAGAAGACAGGTTCCCACACATCTCCATCCTTAAAGAAAAGAACATTCCATTTTCTTTTGATACATTAGAACATAAAGAACAATGCATGGTTCTTTTTTCAACATACACTTTCAGGATAACATCTCAAAAAACGACACAATAACCCCTTTTTTTACTAATAAATCCTCAAATCTTATAAATCCCTGTCTTAGTAGCACTGTTCATCTCAGTCCAGGTAACATTTTGGCATTTTAACACTGGAAGTTGTAATAGGTGGTGCAGTAGGTGAGATGGGCGCAGTCGGACCAACAGCAGGGATATTTGAGAGGTCAGTTTCAGTCTCAGAGGGTGGATAATTTTTTTTTTCACAGGTTCACTGCACCCAGTTGTAGCAGGTTGCATGGGCACAGCTTAAAGATATTTCCGTTTTGTGTATGATCTCAGTTCGGGTGCCTTGGTCAGCACCACAGCTGGCGTTTTCCTGGCTTTCTCACTGGCTTTGAGGAGAAGTTCCTCACCAGGAGGTAATTCGGGTAGGACCGGGCACAATGTATCTCACCAAAGAAGAACTTGTAGGCTTTATTTGCAGACTCATCTTTCCACTTGAGGCTGGAGTTTTGGCTCAAGAATTGGAAAGGTTGTTCTCATTTGTCGACCTGTCGATAGCTTGGCTGGTCTCAGTCCAGTCGCAGCAATGGGTGTTGCACGATAGCACAACAGTGCCATGTGTGGGACAGGTTGGCAAAGAATCCGCTTTGCAGTTTGGACCGTTCTCACAGCAGCTCCATTGGCTTGGGGAATGTGCGGACTTGAGGTTGTGTGGCGGAAGTCATAATCTTGACTGAATTGCTGAAATTCAGCAGAGGTAAACTGTGTGCCATTTTCAGACACAAACTCCATGGGAATACCCCATCTGTAGAACATGCTCTTTATTCTGCTGATGACTTGGTAGCTGGATGGTGTCTGCAGATGAGCGATTTCAATAACACACGAGTAGTAGTCCACAACTATCAGGTAAGTTTTGCCATTGAACTCGCATAAATCTGCTGCAACTTTGTACAAGGGAACAGGAAGGTGTCACTGGTCCAGTTCTCCCTATGGCCAGTCTGCCCCTGGCCAACCCATATTGTATCTCTCTGTGTAGCCTCCAAAATAGCATCTAGCTTGGACTGTGACACCTCTTTAGTGCTGACAAATGCCTCCACATATGCCTTGACCTCATCCTCCATCTCTGAGTGGTTGTGCTCTTTCAGAGGATTCCTAGAAAATGTGTCCGCCACTAATAAACATTTCCCCATGACATGCTTTGCTCTCAAATTGAAGCGCATCAAATGCATCAGCAAATACTGACACCTTGAAGCGGCTCGGTCAGTGTCATAACAGTTAATTAATGGGACCAGTGGTTTGTGGTCCATCTGCAGGCAAAAGTAATCCAAGCCTTGTAGATAGTGGGCACACCACTCACATGCCCACACTCTTGCCAGGCACTCCTTTTCTATTTGGCCATACCTGCATTTTGCTTCTGTAAGTGTTCTCGAGCAAAAAGCAACAGTGCGTATCATGTCCTCATGAACTTATGTCTGCACTGACCACTGTCGGTTACCTGGGATCGTAATATGCACAAGCTGGAGCTACAGATGGCTGGTGCTTTACTTTGTTTAGAGCTTGCTCATGGACCTCTGTCCACAGCCAGACTGCATCCTTTTTAGCAGAGCTGTGACTGGTTGGAGTTCTGTAGAAAGCCCAGGAACGAATTTGCCTAAATAACTGATCATCCCCAGAATTCCATTATGTTGGCGGGACTAAGCATGTCAGTCATTGCTTTTACATTTGTTGCATGAGGCTTGATGCCTTCCAGACAGATTGTTTGGCCAAAGTAATGCAGCTCGGATTTGTTGAAATTAGATTTATCATGGTTCAGTTTCAAACCGGACTCTTTGATTGTTTTTAGAACGACCTTGAGGTTCTCATCAAGCTCATTTTGATTCGTGTCATAAACAAGGATGTCATCCATGATGAGTACCATGCTCCTGTGCCCTTTGGAAAATTTCAGGAGGTCAACTGATTCCAAACGGTAGCCTGTTAAAACAGAATCGCCCCACTGGAGTTATGAATGTGGTCAATTTACACAGCTTTGGTCCAAAGGGATTTGCCAAAACCCTGAGGATGCATCTAGCATGAAAAATACACAGGCTCACTCGTGGGTGTGACTCAGTCTTCTGATACCATGTCACGAGAGGATGCACCAGTGGTTTGTGGTCCATCTGCAGGCAAAAGTAATCTAAGCCTTGTGGGAAGTGGGCACACCGTTCACATGCCCACACTCTTGCCAAGCACTCCTTTTCGATTTGGGCATTCTGTAAGTGTTCTCAAGCAAAAAGCGACAGCGCATGTCATGTCATCATGAAGCTGAAGCAAAGCGGTACCAAAGCCAAAACTGCATACATCTGCACTGACCTCTGCTGAGTCCATGCAGGCCAGGACGTGGGCTGTACGAATGACTTCGGGTGCGCTGAATTTGGACATTCTTATAGCTAATGTTATGTGGGCTCTTTCGTGGGTGCGACACAATCTTCTGACACCATGTCACGAGAGGATGCCCCAACATGTTGTCATTAACTGCACATTTATTAAACACAGTGCATGTACTGTATTTGTGCAGAACATAAAATAGAATTAGCCACCTTAAGTTAACCCCCACCAAACACTTCCTTAATGTCCCCTGTGGGTGGAGTCTCGCCTGCCAAAACTTAGGTTGTGATTGATTAACAGAAGACAGGTTCCCACACACTGGTGTTATAAGACTGCTTAGGAATACCCCCCATGCCTCTGTTTTACCTCCTCTGGATCCAGATGTCTGTATGGTGAGGAAAACCTGCTTTTCCTCAACTTCTAAAAGATCTATAATAATGATAATTTTATAATGATATTGTGTCAGTCCCAAATTTTATAGTTTATTGGAATGCATTTGTCTTTGGTTGGTGCCAAATAAATATATTAATTTACCAACCAAATAAGAAGTATGCTTTCGCATAATCCATCGAGTTTACCCTGTTAATGATCATTTAAAAAACGTTTGCCGTTTTCTAGTAAAGCTGTGGTTTTATCTCGCATTGAGTGTTCTTGTTTTGTTTCACTATTACAATGATCATTTAAAGAAATTTAGAAGAAATATTTACATAGATTGCTCTTTCTGTAAGCAGCACCCAGAGATATTGACCATTTGTTTTGCCATTGCCAATACATCAAGTTACTGTGGAAAGACCTTTCCCAATTGATAAACGAGAACATTGTAAAAGATTTGTATATATTCTGGAAAAATATTTTTGGGGGTTTTTCACCTAGGCCCCAAATGGAAAAGTCAAACTGAAAGACAAAATGTATTTAATTCATCGTTTTATTTTGTTAACAACGTTTTATGTACACAAATGTACATTTTCTAACCAGAAAACCATTTTGTATGTTCTGCTTGATGAACTACAACAGAACTTTAAAACTACTTCTAGGTCGCAGAATAGGAAAGCTATCAAAACCATTAATATTTGTAAATCCTCTGATCTTTTTCCTTTGATAATTGATTTATTTTTGAATATTTTGTAAAGTCTTATGTTTTAGTGTAATTGATATTAAATCTTTTTATAAAATGGTCATTCTATAATAATAGTAATACAAATAAATAATAAAATATAGCTGCGAGCAGCAATTAACGGGGTTCAAGTGGTTTAAGGCCTTTAAGCACATGCATAAAAAGGTATTATGTTTTATTTAGCAAGCATGTAACCACCTAGATCATAGATGGAATAGACCATTTACAGCCAATACAGGCAATTTACACCTATTGTCCGATCTCCATAAAAGTCGGCATGCTTGTTTAGAATCATATGTCGCATGTGCCAATTTCGAGTTTCTGTTTAGGAATTATGGGCTTATTTGTACACTTAACCACACCCATTTTCTAAATTAAACTGTTATTGCTACCAAAGGGTAAAGGGTCTTCGATTTCTTTCAAATTTCTCACAGACCTCTAGAGCCAGGAGTCGAACAGGTCCACCAAGTTTTGTGCCGATTGGCCTCCATTAACCTTGTCTAATAGGTACTCAAACTTCATTGGCCTATGGTGGCCATGTTTTTCAACATATTTGAATGTCCATATAGACACTGATGGCAGCTGAGACAAAGACAACAGGTCAATAGGATTAACCGTTTCATAGTTACAGCCAATTTCATGTTTTTTGGTATTACAGTGCCACCATGTGGCAAACCTTCTGGGTGACCAAAGATTAATCTTTTACATCAGCATGCCAAGTTTGGTGAAGATATCTTATTTCCTTCAAGAGTTATAGCCATTTACGTCAAATTGGCCAGTCCTACTTCCGATGTTTTTGCATACCGTAGCTAGCTCAAGTCGAAAGTTCAAACTTTTTTGATAACTTTTGATATTGAGACTCCATAGAATCGTTTGGCACTGGTTTGGTCCCGATCGGACGAAAATCCTAGGACTAGTTCACAAAAGTATGTTTTATGAAAAATCCAAGATGGCAGAACATTTTTATAGGCGGAAATGAAATCGGAGATATACGTTTTTTTTGGTTTGAGCCAAGGACTCCAGTGGTATAAAGCACTTGAGTCTACGACAAACGGTCGAGGAGTTATGAGCAGTTTCGTGTTTTTGATCGCTGTAGTGCCCGCATTGACTGATTTGGCCGAGTGTTTCTGAGTAGCGAGCAATACTACAACCATCTGACCAAGTTTCAAGTCTCTAGGCCTTACGGTTTGCTCTGCCCGATCAGTTTTATGGCGGAATAATAATAATAATAATAATCTTAACAATTACAATAGGGTTTCAGCGCTAAGCGCTTGAACCCCTATTAAATAAAAGGGCAGCACACCGAGAAGTTGCGGTGTCGGGACTTTTATTTTGACAGGTTGTTTGCTGTAGTAGGAGGCGCGCGCGCGTGTGTGTGACTGCAGCTGTGACGTCATTCACGCACTGACTGACAGTATCTGTCATACCGTTCACTGACGTTGAGTCTTTGTCTTTTCTCCATCCTACACACACACACACACACCTTCTGATGTGATATCAGCTCATTTCTGCAGGAGCCGCGAGCACGAGCGATGCGCGCACACGACACCTGCACGACTCGGCGTTCATAGAGGGAACATCATTGTCAGTCGTATCTCAGTCTAGTTTTTGAAGATAAAGAATGTATTTCTTGTTGTAAAGGGACACCCCACAGTTACTGGAGGACATGACTCTTCTGTCTCGCATCATGCGCTCTGTGTTCCTCCGTCCGGAGACTCTGTTCCTGCTGTGTGTCAGTCTGGCTCTCTGGAGTTATCTCTTCCACACGGATGAAGTGAAGACTATCGTCAAGTCCAGCAGAGACGCCGTGAACATGATGAAGGGGAAGGTGGTGGAGATGATCCAGAATGATGAAGAGTTCAGTAACACATGGCAGTACAGGAGTCACAGTGCTGCAGTGTACTCGATTCAGGGCAGGAGGGAACACATGGAGGACCGATTCCACATCCTCACCGACACACTGAACAAGAGCCATCCGGACATCTATGGGGTGTTTGATGGGCACGGGGGACAGGTACACACACCTGCACATAGGACACACTAACAGAAAGTGCTAATACATTATTGTAATCTTAGCATACATATCATCATACAGTGTATTTTCTTTTTGATTTTCAGGACGATAATTTAATAGCTAATATCCATGAAGCAACAGTTTTAATTTACTGAAAAAGGCTGACATTGGAGCATTTCTGTATATCAATTCATGAGCTAACTAAACTATAACTTTAATGCTGCCATTCATTTTGCATTGTTAGATCACCTTCTACACATGAAAACACAATTCAAATATTAATCATAATAACTCACTTTCTTCACAATACTAAACGATGGGCACAAAAGTGACCCTTTGCGGCTCCTGACGGTGATTTTGTGAGAATTTAAAGTTTAACTGCAGCAGTACTGCACGTGCTGAAGAGGATAATTTTGGTTGAGTACCTACTGTATATATAAAAGTACCTCCACCACAGGACGTATTTTAAGAATGCACTAAAGTGCTTAATATGTGTTTATTTAAACCTTTGGCAATTGAATTCTTAATGGAGATTAAATATTCATTCTTGCAGTGAAATAGGACACGAGAATGACCTAAATGTATCATATAGAGGTGGACAGATAGTGGATTTTGCCGATACCAATAACCAAGGAGGTGGAAAAGACAATTGTTTTTTTTCACGATTTCTAGAATAATAAAACATTTATTAGTCTTTCTTTACTATGACAGGCACAGACATTGAGGCAGTTTATTGTGCAATCTAAATCCCAATAATAACCAGAAAAATGTACATTTGGGGCATAACGTGGGACTTTTAACTATATACAAGCCGAAAACACATCGTGAACTAGGCCCCGTTACGATGCTCTATATGTAAGTATTTACAAAATTAAGCTTTTTATAGCTTATATATTCACAAGATGAATAGTGTATATATATATATATTTCACCAGATGAGGTTTATTAGTGAGGAATACATTTTTTTTTAAGACCTGGGCAACTATCGGCAGAGATTTTTGTCAAATATCGATAGTCCAAAAAGCAACTATCGGCACCAATGAACTTGTTAAACCGATGTATCGTTCTACCTCTAATGTGATATAAGTCATTGCTTCTCAACCAGCGGACCTCAAGATGATTCAAAATAATAGTTTAAAATAAGTTTAATAACCTGTAATATAATAATTTAACTTGCTGTACTAAATTAAAAAATGCCAAAAAAGAGCTAAAAATCAAGATGTACAATGTGTAAACTGACATATTATTTTAATTCAATAATTGTTTGTACTGGAACAATGGGGGTCCTTGGGGTCAAAAGGTTAAGAAAGGAGAACCACGGGACCTGGGTATCTCAGCGAGTAAAGATGCTGACTATCACCCCTGGAGTCGCTAGTTCAAATCCAGGGTGTGCTGAGTGACTCCAGTCAGGTCTCCTGAGCAACCAAATTGGCCCGGTTGCTAGGGAGGGTAGAGTCACATGGGGTAACCTCCTCGTGGTCGCTATAATGTGGTTCTCGTTCTCGGTGGGGTGCGTGGTGAGTTGAGCATGAAGCCTCCAGACGCGCTACATCTCCGCGGTAACACGCTCAACAAGCCACGTGATAAGATGCGCGGATTGACGGTCTCAGACGCGGAGACAACTGAGATTCATCCTCCGCCACTCAGATTGAGGCGAGTCACCACACCACCACGAGGACTTAGAGCGCATTGGGAATTGGGCATTCCAAATTGGGGAGAAAAGGGAGAAAATCCCAAGAAAAAAAGAAAGGAGAACCACTGTTATACAGTATAATGTGATAATCAGGACAATTGTGATCAACAGCAATGAAATATTGTACACTGTACTACACGGAGTATTTAACATCGTCAGCTTTATTGTTGTTTAGAAGCAATAATGCAAAAAAGCATCGTATATTTGACTCCGTTTGTGCTTTTCATATTTAAACGAATAGATCAGCCAAAAATTACAATTCTAGCACTTAAAGTAATGTGAGCCCCTGTGAACTGTCTTTTCTCATGCACTCATGAATGATCATGAAAAATGACTTAAATTTTGGGTATGCTGTCAAAGACTTGGAATATGATGCATGAGTCACACTAACTGCTGATGTGATATTTTTGGGTCCCAGTGAAACAACATGAGGGTGAGTAAATGATGACAGAATATTCATTTTGGGTGATTCTCCCTTTAAGAAAGAAAAGTGCACCTGTGTTTGAGTTTCACAATGACACACACACACACATGTCTGCTTTTGATTTACAAGATTTCTAGTGTATGATGCCATTTCCACTGGTCAAACTACACTGAAACCATCTGTACTTCATTTTCTACTTTCAGGGCGCACAACTTTGATCTGTGTGTGCCAGTTTGAGTCTGATTTGAAATGTTTCTAAAAGTGAACGGCTCTCTTTCTGCATCAGACTGAAGTATTATGATGTAGCCTGTTTTGCCGTGTTCTCATTTGTGTGTATGAGGATGCATGACAGCAGGTCCTGTAGTGAGAGAGGCTGATACACGACACATGACTTCATCACAGGCTCTTAAATCAATTACAGTCTTCTCAACACATCAGTGAAAGAACATATTTTGGTTGTGGGTGGATGGAGATTACAGTTTAAGACACTTTGGAGTCTCCATGAAAGACAGAAAGCCAAATCTGTTTACCTTCACAAATATTAAAGGATTAGATGAACAAACTAGTGAACTACTAACATTGTCAAATGTGTTTATTTGTCTCTTACTCAACCCTCAGTGTGGTGGAAGTCAGAGCTGCATAGTAAAAGCAGTGGTGTGATATTGATTGATGTTTGTTGCTCTTTTTCGGTCTGCTTATGAAGTAAAGCTTGAACTGATGAGAGAGACACTAAACGTGTGTCTTTCTCACATCGAGGGCTGGACGATATGGCTCCAAAAATTATATCTCGATAATTGTGCATTTGCTCAGAAATGACATAAAAGTGAATTTAAATCAGAGGAACCATCATTTCATCCAAACAGCCACTGTAAGCAAGCAGATCCAAAACATTTAATGAAATAAAATTAGTGTTAAAATAATTAAGGCATGTGTTTTTTTACTAAATAAACATAAGAATGGCATTTAATGTAATATGCTCCTTTATAGGCTTGGGATTGATAATCAGAACATTTTCTCTATGATTGTCGATATATATCAGGATTTTTTCAGATATAAATGGGGCTGCTGATTGCACAATAGTCTTTGTCTCTTCAAACATTTTTCTCAATACGACTTTGGTAAAGTGTGAGCGGCAGGGTAAATTAAAATCAGTCGCAGACCGGACGCGTCTGGCGGATTTTCTATGAAGGTACACACAAACCGCCGCTCAGTGTCTGGCATAGTTTTCCATTAAATTTGACCCAAATCATTATCAAAGGACAAAGGGTATTTACTGTAGTCATCGCTGGATGATATAGTGTGCATATGTATCTTTCATAGAGCCTCCACAATGTATTTTCAAGGCTACACACTAATAATTTCTAATCGTTCAGTTTGCGCATACACTAACCTGCAAGTTCATCAACCTCACTTTTTCATTCTTGAAGAAATACAAAAACCTTCGTAACTTTTGTGTGTATGGTGACTAGATTCACAACTGCTACCTTCCGCATCGACACGTCCTGTTTGTGATACTTGTGTCTTGTCCGACCCGTGATCGGCTTCAGTAAATGTCATATCAGCCCCTTGTGGTGTCCCAACACTGTTATACCACACTAGAAGTCGCCCGATTTTGCCGATAACGATAACTAAGGTGGTGGGAAAGGCCGATTACCGATTATTCAACCGATAGTTTTTCTAATTGATTTATAGAATGTTTTCTTTATTATGGCAGGCAAAGAGTCCTAAATGAATAAAATCCCAGATGCAGTGTTTTTATTCAACCAAAATCTCAATAATAACTAAAAAGAAATTAGGCTTTGGTACATAATGTGGGACTTTTAAGTATAAACAAGCCTGAAACACACTGGGGACTCTTATTTTGAAATTACCAAAAAAAAAATATATAGTTGCTTTTTTGAAAAATCTGTGGAAAATTGCTGATAACCAGAAGTTTAAAAAAAGCAACTATCAGCACGATTAATCGGTAAAACCGTTATATATCGGTCTACCTCTACACCAGACTACATTAAACAGAAGACCAACAGACAGTGAGTAGGAAAGCACGCAAATTAGGCTTTTAAATTAAATACCAGCTTATGTTAATATATTGATTCCTCAAAAACATATTGAGAAAATAGTGTGCCGATTAATAATATATATATCAATATTTTATGATATGCCTATTCCATTGCAACAGTAGAGTAATAAAAATATGTTCCCTACATATATATTTACAAAATATTTTTTTGTGATTGAACGGTGTGCCAAAACTTATTTTGAAAACCTTTTCAGTATTATTTATTATTGTCTAGTCAGGATTGTTATTACAATATGATATTGAGTTATAAAATCATGATTATGGTGTTATTATGTTTATTTGTGCAGCCCTGGAGCATCGTGAACTTAGTCTAATGACTCGCTCTTCAGTTGCAAAATAAAAAGCGCATTGAAATCATTGTGATAATATTGTGAGTATTCAATATATCGTACAACCCTACTGTCCTTGAGTGTCTCCATCACAGCCCTTTCAAAAGCACTTTACTGGTGGCAAAACTACTCGTAAGATTCTTGCGGCTCTCGGGTGGTGAAGAACCTGTATGAAGTTATATTTCTGTCAGATGTCGAGAGTGCATGCATGTAATGCACGAGTGCGAATCTCTCCGCTCACACGTGTATTTCCTTTTTCTCTCGCACAAAACTAGACACGTGCTCTCAAATATACTCTGCTCTCTTGTGAAATCTCCCTGCTCACGCTCAAAGAGTGACTGTGCACACCCCTGTGTACGTGCATAATTCATATGAGATTGTTGATTCAATTGGTCCATCATCTAGTGACTTCAGGTGAGAAATCCAGGTTCCGGTTCGGTTCTCCTTCAGCCAATAAGAATGCATATCTGAGGTAGCATTTTCATTGGTCAGTCCTGAAGCCCATTCTGACTGGTTGATAACTTTTGACAAATTTAAATCCAAGAGTCAAGAGAAGGCAATCCGAGAGCAAGTGCTCAGAGAGATTTGTTGTTTTTGGGGGGGATTTTCCCCCTTTTTCTCCCAATTTGGAATGCCCAATTCCCAATGCGCTCTAAGTCCTCGTGGTCGCATAGTGATTCGCCTCAGTCCAGGTGGCGGAGGACGAATCCCAGTTGCCTCCGCGTCTGAGACCGTCAACCTGTGCATCTTATCACGTGGCTTGTTGAGCGTGTTGCCACGGAGACATAGCGCGTGTGGAGGCTTCACACCATCCACCGCGGCAACCACGCTCAATTCACCATGCGCCCCACCGAGAACAAACCACATTATAGTGACCACGAGGAGGTTACCCCATGTGACTCTACCCTCCCTAGCAACTGGGCCAATTTGGTTGCTTAGGAGACCTGGCTGGAGTCACTCAGCACGCCCTGGGATTCGACTAGCGAACTAGCGAACTCCAGGGGTGGTAGCCAGCGTATTTTACCACTGAGCTACCCAGGCCCCGCTCGGAGAGATTTGTGAGTGCACTGGACACGTTTTGAACGCGCACAGTCACTCTCTGAGCGCGAGCAGGGAGATTTTACAAGAGATCCGTATATATTTAAGAGCGCACATCCAATTTTGTGCAAGAGAAGTTAGTGCTTGTGCATTTCATGGATGTGCTCTTGCATTGCATGCATGCACTCTCAACATTTGACAGTATTATAATGAACCTGCAGCACCAGTAGCAACCGTGAACAGTGTGGCATTACTAGTAAACCGTTCTGTGGTGAGCTTTTGTGTCAATGTGTGAGTGTTCGGATGAGCATGTGTATCAGCAGATTTGCGTGGGCAAAGTGACAGCAGGAGGGCATGATTCTCAGTCCATCATGCGTTCTTCTTTCGTTGATTGAAAATTTTTCTCCTTCATTTAGACCTCTACAGATAACAAACATCACATTTATTGGAATGGCTTTGGAATGGAAAGCGTTCACCATATCCTGGAGTTCAGATAGTTAATGACTACGTTTGCATGGACACCAGAAAGTGTCTTATTGTGAGAAAGCAGCGTTCGGGTTTACATGTACTGTATAAGTGCTGTTCTCTTTACACTCGTATACATGCAGCTCGGTCAGTAAGCAGCTTTAGCAACCTAATTTCCCCGTGACACTTGTGTAAACAACAAACATGGTATCCGAGAAAGACTTTGCTATTTTATTCTCTGTTGCTTTGCTTTATTTCCTGATATTCCAGAGTTGTTGCTGTGTTTGTTTCATAACCTTTCTATTGCGACCTGCAACGGAATTGCGCTGCATTAGTGGGGCTTCCCTCTTACACAAAACTCTGGGATTCCCTCAATGTATGAGCGCATATACACGAAAATGAGGGACTGTCTATATTTTACATCAGTGGGTATAAATGGGTATAGTTTATAATGTATGTGCTTTTCCCACTGTACTCCCAGAAATGTTGAATTCTTTCCGCTGTGTTGATTTGTTGTTGGGCTCCACCCTATGACCATTGTTATTCGGTCTGTTCACGCACATGTCCTCTAGGAGAAACCTAGGTGTGTTAAACTGCTTTCTCTTAATCACCTAAATGGCGTAAGGAAATTGCCATTCTCGTTTACATGACGTGCAGAAACCTTGGAATAAACCATTTTCTTTAGTGCATTTAAACGTGGTCATTACTGCATTCAGCGCTTATTCATTGCAGGGCTCCAGACTGCGACTAAATGTTCATGTTTTGCTACCATCTTCTGATGCGACATAATTTTGTTAGGTCACATTGGATGCGAAAATTAATTTACCCTATCTTATTGATTAAGTGCTGCCAATTTTCAAAACCAAAATGAAACAGTGCTACCAGGTTAAACCATTTTGACCGTTCAGCTGGGCTATAATAGAGTGTTGAGAAGACGAACCGGGATGTTCATTAAATATTTTCCTATCCAATTGTGTTATCTGACACTCCCAATGTAAAGGAGACCTTTAAAAATGAATGTGAGTGATTGTGTTTTTGTAATCAGATCTCACTAGAATTGTGCACTTAATCAGAGACTTCTTATGTTGAGTGTTATTTCTCATCATAAGCACATGTGTCTTAAGCGGTTCCTCTAAAGATCTCACTCCGTGTCTGCCGAGCACATGTTTGGACGCTGTCGTCTGATGGAATTCTTCAGTGTTATGCAGATGCTGCAGATCCGTCTGACGCTGCTATAAAATCCCAGAAAATGAAATGCGTGTGTAAGGTATGCAAGTTGTCCTGACCCTGTGATGACCTCAGATCAGAGGTTGATTTGTGCAGCACAATAAGATGTTGTGTTCAGTCCAATACTCAACACACTCCTAATCAATACATGCCCTGCAACCTGATCTTAGATGCCACTCAGTGAGTCCAGAAATTATACAGAAGAAATCTGATTATCTCATTAAATCTCATTATTTTGTGCTGTAACATGAGTGCATTATTATTGTATCATATAGTCCTTCAAGTCAAATGAACAGTTTACATTTATTCATTGTTGCTTATCCACACCATTATAAATAAATAAACATCAGTCATGTGAATAGTTTTTAATACAACAAAATCAAAATCAAGTTTACTGAAAAGGTAAGCTGCAATGTGCACGTGTTTTTAGTTTTATAAAGAACTCGTTGTCTTATGTCATTTAATTTCTCACATAGGCTGATTTATTTTTATGATATTGATCATGATCATAA
Source organism: Myxocyprinus asiaticus (assembly GCF_019703515.2). Lineage (NCBI taxonomy): Eukaryota > Metazoa > Chordata > Actinopteri > Cypriniformes > Catostomidae > Myxocyprinus > Myxocyprinus asiaticus. The sequence continues at coordinate 777,711 of NC_059374.1, forward strand.
TTGATCATGGCACAGGAGCATTCTACTGCCAGTGTGAAGTCAAATGTGTCCAGCGTTTCTCTAAACATGACATGTGAGAATGCAGCAACACAAGACTGTTGTGACTCAATTCAACAGTGTTAATGACGCACTGCCCGCTCACGATACACATCGGTAAAGGTGAAACTCTGTCATCTTTAGGATTAGGACTTTTACTAGGGCTGTCAATCGATTATAATTTTTTATCAAATACATTATGTACCGATTAATCGAATTAATCACATACCAATATTTACTGAGAAAGGCCCCCTAATAAAGGTAATTTAGAATAATTAAAATAATTCTAAATATAATATATAGACCTAGTTCATGGAATTTACATACAGGTCGAGGGCATGAATAATAGCATGACTAATTTTTATTTTTCATATAATTTCACACGTTTTTAGTAATTAACGTGTTAAATTGACAGGCCTAGTTTTTACTGGACATTGTGTCCGACAGTGAATTTGTCAGACATTGGGATGTTTTAATGGTCAAAAACTGCCATTTGCTGGCTAACAAAAACCTGCATTCTCTAGCAGGGCAGTGATGTGTGTGTTTGACTGGTTCTGATTACACTTGTGTAAGATTAGCAAAAGACTTCCCAACAGTTTTAAATCAGGTTGTCAGATTCTGAAAGCAGAGCCAGAAGACACCACAGGACTGATTCCAGCACATTTCAGATGGATGCTTGTGTGTTCATGAACACAATCATATCTGATTCTGAAGCAGCAGTGTAATGTTATCAATGTGAGGAGCAGGTGAGATGACGATTGTGATTCTTCAGGCATGTTTGGAAAGAGATGAACAGCAGAGACAAACATTCACCCTTCTGTCAGTATCTTGATCACGTCTGTCGTTCTCAATGAAAGGCTCAAGGCGGCTTTATTTACTTCCTCAAAAGCGCTGAATTTGGCACAGCTTTTTACATCAACTCTGTGCCCAAAACATTAAAGAAGTGGATAGTTCAGACTCAATTCTGATTGCATGAGCCGTGTGTGAAGCCGTCGTAAAATGACTGTAAACAAGCATCTGTGAGTTCAGAGTCTATATTAAAGGGGTCACGAAATGCTCTTTTTTTATTATTTTATTATGTTCCCTGAGGTCCACTTATAATGTTAGTAATGTTTTTATGCACCAGACAATCATGATTTAGTTATAAATAATAATTTTCCACCCTATCTCTGGTCCTATGTCTGAAACGCTCTGTTTTTAGCTCTCTGGCCCTTTAAGAATTCAATGTAAACACCCACTGTTCTGACTGGCTAACATCGTGCAGCCCCTCCAATACAGCCATATTTGAAATTCAGTGTGAAGAAAATGAACAAACTCCACACAACATTAAAACTACATTTCATGGTTAACACATAACATAAAGTGTAACAAAACAAAAAAGGGAATAATTTGAAAAACAACGTTTCGACCCCTTGGGTCTTCACCAGGCAGTAAAACATCAGGTACTGAAGGCCTATATAAATACTCACACCTGGCAATGGGTGTGGGCAGCAAACAAGCAAACAGTTACCCAATGAGGACATTCAACAAGTCAATTATCCTATCTAAAAAGCAATCATCAGTGACCTACAATAAAGGTCATATAATACCACCAATTATACCAATCCTAAAAAGCTAGTATCACAGCAACAATTCATTACAAAGGCAAATTCAACTTTACAATTATATTAAAACCAGCAACATAAACAAACAAGCATAGGAAACCAAATTTACATGACACTTGAGCAAATTACGTTGCAAAGAAGTTCATAATTCATAATATTCAAACAAGTAAAGCATCCAAGGAGAAAAAATAATATATATATATATTTTTTTTAAATCAAAATCTAAATTAAGCCCTTTTGGACAGAGGGTAAAATGTTTCTCTCTGTAAGAGGAGTTTTTGACATCACCTCCTCTTCTAGATATCTTAACCTGTTCAATCCCTGCGTATTGAAGAGTAGACAAATTATGCTTAAATTGATTAAAGAGAACAGCAATGTGTTTTTTTTATTATTTTTTTTTGTTTGTTTTTTTATCATTAAGTCGTATATTGCTTCTATGTTCATCAATGTGTGTTTTTAAACTCCGCTGTATTTTTCCAATGTAAGCCAAACCACATGGACACTGTATCATATAAATTACATTTTTGGTACTACATGAAATTACTCCTTTAATTTTTAGTTGTTTACCCGAATGAGGATGACTAAAAAAATGACATTTTGTTGTGAAATTTGTAGGGTAAAAACTATGACCATGTAAATGTATTTTTATCAGTAGGTTTTCTATAAAGATCTGTTACTAGGGGAGTCACGTGACCATGCGAGGTTCGGACGTGTGAACAGCGAGCTCTGCGCACTTTGCTAGTTTTGATACTTTTAATGATATAAACCGGTAAGATTTGATCCAAAGCAGACTTGGAGCATGTCTGGGAAAAGTTGGAGGATATGGAAAATCGTAGTCGGCGGAACAATGTCCGAAATGTTGGAATTCCTGAGCGAGCAGAGGGTCAGAATATGGTGTAATTCCTGTACAGACTCTTTCCGAGTCTGCCCGACATAACAGGCTATAAGCTGGAAATCGAGTGAGCTCACAGAATTCCGGCTCAGAGATTGGCTGAGGGAGACAGGCCCCGATCAATTCTGGCCAAATTTCTGAGATCATCCAATAAAGATCCCGTGTTATGTGAGGTGAGGAGCAAAGGAAGGCTTTCTTGGAAGAACCACAACATTTTCTTGTTCCCACACTTTGCGAATTCGACGAGAGAATCGTGATCGATTCAAGGAATGCAAGAAACTCTTACATCAACGGAAGATCACTTTTGCACTGATGTTTCTGGCCAAACTGAGAATAGATGCTAAAGATAGCCGCAAAGTATTTACATACCCACAGCAAGCGATGTCCTTCATTAAGTCGATGGAATGAGTAAGTCACTGTGTGATTCTCACGTTGCAGCTGTGTGAGCCTGACTCACTGAACATTCACTTGACCATCCAAGGAAGCTGGGCGCCTTCTTTGTTTCTTTTTGTGCTGGTTCCGCCTAGCGACTGGAGTTTGTTTTGTATAGTAACACTCCTCTGGGACAGTGTTGTGGATGAATCTGCACATTCTTTCTGCTTATGCCTCCTATTGGTTGGAGTTTGTTTGTGGAGTATTTCTTGCAGGACACTGTAGCGATTGGGTCATTTGTTGCACTCGTGTAACAGTTGAATGGGCCGGCTCACTGAACATTCGTTTGACTGCCCGAGGAAACTGAACAGCTTTTTTTGTTTTTTTTGTGCTGGTTCTGCTAGCGGCTAAAGTTTGTTTTGTGGAGGAACACACCTTCGGGACAGTTATGTGGATGAATCTACTCGTTCTTTGTGTTTATTCTGCCTATTGGCTGGAGTTTGTTTAATAGATTTTCTTCTGTTATGTAATTCTGTCTCACAAAATTTGTATAGAAACACCGGACCTGATCAGTCCGACGGCAAAGTTGTCACGGGGGCTCTCGAAGGTGTACATGGACTGTATGAGTTTAGAGGGATGGACAACGGTTGGCGCTGTCGTGCGTGAGGTTAATGAGCACGTTTTTCTTTTTTCTGTTTGTTTGATTCTGGGGGACGTTCAGGGTTTGATTGTTGCAATGTTGGAATGTGGTCGTTATAATTTTATTTTTGACACACAATCTATTTTTTCTAATATGTCAAAATGTCGAATGTTGGTATGAGTGGATTGTCTCCCTCCACGTGGAATGTAAATGGGTTGGGGCACCCCATAAAAAGAAGGAAGGTTATTTCTCTTCTTAAATGTAAGAAATATGATATAGTATTTCTTCAAGAAACACATCTTTCCTCGCAGGAAGCTGAAAAATTTGGGAAGACATGGGGTGGAGATATTTTCTCTCCTTGTTTTATGACACACAACGTGCACCCAACACATTTCATCTGAATTTATTAAACTGTTCACTCAAGCAGCACCATAAACAATCAAACAGTCATGACATATGAAACATTCGTGAATGGAATTGGTTACTTACTTTTATCATAGTGCTTTTGCTGGCGTTTTATAAAACTCTGCTTCATGTGGTTCCTATGAACACCCCTTACTTGCGGTGAATCTCGTGAGATGTGTTACGTTCCAATGTCTGTGATGTTTTTCACTGTCACAGACACTTCCCATTGGTTTTACTGCAGACATACCCCCAGGCCCGGACTGGCCATCAGGAGTGGCATTTTTACTCATTTATTTACTTATTTTTATATATATATATATATATATATATATATATATATATATATATATATTATTGCCACCCAAGTGATTTCTGAATTTAAACCTAATTTGGAATGCTACATGTTCATGTGTTAACGTATGCAACCTTAGCATAAAGTGTATTGTTAAATCATTATCCCCAACATAAGCTGTGGTTTTAAAATTTGTTGTGGGTTTATTGGGTGACCTGGGTGAGTGTGAGACTCCCGGCCTGAAATTATGTCCCAGTCTGGCCCTGCAATCCCCGATGATGTCACCATCTCCTCAACCAATCCCAATTGACCACCCTGTTTATTCATTCACTTGCTTGAAATTACCCATCTATTAGTTTGTGCTTGTTATTGTTTGTTTACTGTCTTGTTCCCTTTTCCCCTGTTTGTGTTCATTTGTTTATGTTTGTCATCATTTTCAATATTACTCTGGTGAGAAGCGGACAGGTAAGAGGTCACATAATGAACTTTGTGCACTACACACAGATAGGTTTTCTGTACTGTAATTTTGGACCGATACTGATTTTAACTAAAAAAAAACATTGTCATCAGATCACTGGTTTACTTAGGAGTGGTTTAAAAATGTATAAAGAGGTACTAAAGCTTTTTTACTATTATAACAATAAATAATTTCCAATGAACATGGATTTGATCTGTTGAACACATGACAGGCCAACTTTAAAAAAAAGCCTCAATGAAAGATAAATACAAGATAAAAAGATACAAAAAATGACTAAATATGATAACATGGTGATTGATATGAAAAAGGTTATTTTACACTTCAGTTTTTGTAGTTTAAAATGCAACCTTTTAAAGTTTAGTAATCGCAAAAGGCCATATTGCGATTTCAGTGTTACTTCAATCAATCGTGCAACATAGGATGGATATCACACCAATATCTCAGAAGTCAAAGGCCCCATTTATACCTTGCATTAACATGCATTTTGTATCCAGATAGAATCTGGATATTCTGAAGCTGGACTGCATTTAAACTTTGCAGTCAAATGCATCTCAACTGTGATCGGATAGAGATCTGATCAAAGTTACCCACGCAAAATGTAAAACACTACTTATATATTACATTAGAGGCTGTGGTAACTGAAAATTCTTCATCTTTTAGTGAATTTTAAAAACACTGATGGATAATTCAAATGCTTTCCATCACTTTAACGGTCAGGGTTTTTTATTCATTGAAAATGTTTTGGCAGCCACCAAAGCTACATTTCAGGTTGCTGAAACAAATCTTCGATATTTATCTCGCGTTCAGTGCTTTAAGTGTTAAGTATGCTTCTCATCTGAAATGTGCAAATGAAGCCTGGTTTCACATGTGACACACATGAGAGATGCAAGCGAGTGGGTTTTGAGGAGAGAGACGAGATATTCCAAGTGTATTCCTATGGAATAATTCATGGGATATTGTTCATGTAACAAGATTGCAAGACTGCGGTTTCTGTTGTGTTCTTCGCATTGCGATGGCTGAATTAACAGAAAAAGGCAAGAACGCACAACACAACACTTTAACAACAGATGACTGTAGTGTAACCTCATTACATAATTAATTACTTTACATAGTTGTATCCAGATAATGAAAACACATGCATTTACACCTTCATTAAATGTGGTCTGAATCCATTCCTGACCACCTCTGAATCGATCACTGAAAACGCATGTTAATGCAAGGTCACGTCCGTTCATGGCATTTTTCCACATTAACATAAGAATGAGAAAGAATAAAAATGCAATATGAAATGGTCTTAGGAGGAGTGATGCAAGATGGCGTCGTAGAGTGAACACGTACTCTTGCGAGCTGCGTGGCTAGTCTCGTTTAATTTAATAATTTTCACTTTTGTTTACTCTGAGAATCACTTCAAAGTTAGACCGTATGTTAACAAAGATGAGTCTAAACAGTTATGTTGCAAAACCGTTGGGAACTCAGTTGAGAAGCACTAAAAGAAATGCGTCAAAGAACTCACCCAGATCGGCTGACATGGCCTCAGATAGCTCTCCTGCTAATTCTACCCTAAACCCTGAGGAAGATGCCGTGAAAGCGGCCTCAAATGATGCTGCAATTGGCCCTATCACTGATCCAAATCTGATCCAAGCAATGAAGAACATGGCGGACAATATAGTGTCAGTAATTGATGCTAAAATTCCAACTGTCTTGAGCAATCGATAATCATCACTAAGATACTAAGCATTATACATCAAATCCAAGAAGCAGAGGATAGAATTTAAACGACAGACAATATTTACATTTACATTTACATTTAACATTTGGCAGATGTTTTTTTCCAAAGCGTCTTACAAAAGAGGAAAACAAAAGCGAATCATCTTAAGGAGACAGTGGTATGAAAACTGCCATATTACAAAGTTTCACTAGCATCAGAATAGTATTCAAAACAGATTAAATTGCAACAAGAATTATTATTATTATTTTTTTTTTAAATTAATGACAGGTTAATTGCTCATGGAAAAGATGTGTTTTTGTCATTTTTTGAAGACAGAAAGTGAATCAGCTTCACGGATGGAGTTAGGAAGGTCATTCCACCATCGTGGTATGATGAAGCTGAAAGTCCGGGAAAGTGTTTTGGTGCCTCTTTGTGTTGGTACAACAAGGCGACGTTCCTTAGCCGACCGCAGGCTTCTAGTGGGCGCGTAGCTCTGCATAAATGATTTTAGGTATGCTGGAGCAGACCCAGTGACTGTTCTGTATGCCAGCATCAGAGCCTTGAATTTGATACGTGCAGCAACTGGCAGCCAGTGGAGAGAGACAAGGAGTGGTGTAACATGCACTCTCTTTGGTTCATTAAAGACCAGACATGCTGCTGCATTCTGGATCATTTGCAGGGGTCTAATTGCACATGCAGGGAGGCCTGCAATGAGAGCATTACAGTAGTCCAGTCTAGATATGACAAGTGACTGAACAAGCAGTTGTGTGGCATGTTCAGAGAGGAAGGGTCTTATCTTCCTGATATTGTAGAGTGTAAATCTACATGATCTTGCAGTCTTTGAGATGTGGTCTGTGAAATTTAGTCTGTTGTCGATGGTTACCCCTAGATTTCTGACCGTTTTGGAAGGCATTACTGTAGTTGCACCCAGCTGCACAGTGATGTTGTGTTCAACAGCAGGGTTGGCTGGAAAGACAAGGAGTTCAGTCTTGGCTGGGTTGAGTTGCAGGTGGTGTTCCTTCATCCAGGCCGAGATGTCTGCCAGGCAGGCTGAAATTCGATCAGTCACTGTGGTGTCGTTGGGCTGGAAAGACAAGTAGATTTGCATGTCATCGGCGTAGCAGTGGTAAGAGAAACCATGTGCCTGAATGATGGGTCCCAGTGATGTGTATATAGAGAAGAGAAGTGGCCCAAGCACTGATCCCTGAGGTACCCCAGTAAGTAGCTGATGTGGCTTGGATACCTCACCTTTCCAGGCTACCTTGAAGGACCTACCTGATAGATAGGAATTAAACCAGTCAAGCACAGTTCCTGTGATGCCCAGCGAGGAGATGGTAGAGAGTAAGATCTAATGGTTGACTGTGTCAAAGGCTGCAGAAAGGTCCAGGAGAATCAGGACGGATGATCTCAATTCAGCTTTCGCCTGTCTCAGCGTCTCAGTGACAGACAGCAGGGCAGTCTCGGTGGAGTGTCCACTTTTGAAGCCTGACTGATTTTCATCCAGCAGCTTGTTCTGTGAGAGATAGGCAGAGATTTGATTGAAAACTGCCCTTTCAAGTGTTTTTGCCATGAATGGGATGAGAGAGACTGGTCTGTAGTGTTCTATTTGTGTGGGGTTAAGTGCAGATTTCTTCAGCAGCGGGGTTACTCGAGCCTGCTTAAATGTAGTGGGAAAAGTGCCTGTAAGTAGAGATGTGTTAATTATATGTGTGAATGCAGGTAGGATGGCTGGAGAGATGGCCTGGAGAAGGTGAGAATGAATGGGGTCAAGGGAACAGGTGGTGGGGTTGTTGGAGAGGAGGAGTTTAGAGACCTTAGTGTCAGTCAGAGGAGAGAACATAGAGACAGAACAGTTGCATACAGGGGACAGGTGTTTGACAGGGTGTGGTGCTGAGAATGTTTTGCTGATGGTTGTAACCTTATTAGTAAAAAATGTGGCGAAGACATCTGCTGTCAGTGTTGTGTCAGGTGGTGGAGGGGGAGGGCAGAGAAGTGTGTTGAATGTTCTAAACAAGCTGCGAGTGTCTGTGGTGCTGTTGATCTTGTTCTGGTAATAGGAGGTTTTTCCAGATTTAACATTATCTGAAAAAGTTGCAAGCAGAGACTGATATTTACCTAGATCTGCTGGATCTTTAGATTTCCGCCATCTCCTCTCAGCTGCCCTGAGGTCAGTCCGATGTTCACGAAGGACGTCAGACAGCCAGGGGCTGGGTAGTGTAGTACGTGCTGGCCTAGAGGAGAGAGAACAGATGTTATTAAAGTAGAGCTTAGTGTGTCTGTGGCAGTGTTTACATCAAGCGTGGAAAATACATTTATCATGGGAAGAGAGGTAGAGACAGCAGTGGAAAGGTGTGAGGGTGAAAGAGAACGGAGGTTACGCCGAAAGGAAACCAAAGGTGGAGTCTTTTTTAATATAGATGGGAGAGTAATGTTGAATTGAACAAAGTAGTGATCAGAGACATGTAGAGGAGTAACAAGAATATTTGAGTCGGTACAGTTACGTGTAAAAATGAGGTCCAGCTGGTTGCGCGATCTTTGAGTTGCTGTGGTGTGTAGTCTTTCCAAGTCAAATGAAGCCAGAAGAGTATTCAGTTCAGTGGCCTGGGGCTTGTCTTGGTGTATGTTGAAATCACCAAGAACCACAAGTGGCCTACCATCCTCCGGCAAGGAGGACAGCAGGACATCCAACTCCTCAAGAAAGTTTGTCAGCTGACCTGGAGGGCGATAGATGACAACAACATGTATTTTTGTGGGTTACATTGTAGTAATAGCAAGGAATTCAAAACTAGTATTGTTACATAGTGAAGAGTGTGGTGAAAAAGTCCAGTTGTTATGAATGAGCAAACCTGTTCCCCCACCCCTACTGGTGTGTCGAGGGGTGTGAGAGAAGGAGAAGTTGTTGGAGAGAGCAGCAGGTGTTGCTGTATCCTCTGGACGTATCCATGTTTCTGTCAGTGCCAGGATGCTGAGGGTGGACTGAGTGGCAAAGGCTGGAATGAAGTCAGCTTTTTTCACAGCTGACTGGCAGTTCCAGAATCCCACTGAGAAAGAGAACGGAGCAGGTGCTGAAGTGCAATGTGGCCGAAGGTTGTGTGGGTTGCGTTTGGTCTTGCATCGATATCGTGTAAATGGTCTGTAACAGATAACAGGGATGTGCTTGAAGGCATGTGTTATTCGTGAAGTAGACATGTTAGTATATAGAAGGAAAATAAGACGAGATAAAAGTAAAAGATACTTAAGTGCTATGGTGAGTAGCGCCTTGTCGGTGTCCTTGCTCGGTGGAGTCACACAGGTGGACTTGCTGGTCTTTACTCAAGTAGGTCTTTACACAAGGAGGGCTTTACAATATCTGCATTGCCAACAAAACCAAAGTGCAAGATCTGGAAAATCAAATTCAGGCCTTGACTGAACAGCTGGATGATTTAGAAAATTGGGGCAGAAGATGCAATGTGCGAATTGACGGTTTGCCGGAGGATACAGAGGGCTGTAACGCGCACAAGTTTTTCGAAAAATGGATTCCTGAATTTCTCAATTTGGACACAAAGTCTGGTAAACTGAAACTGGATAGAGCTCAGCGTTCTCCTGCTCCGAAGCCTGTGGCAGGCCAACACCCTCGACCAGTAATTGTGCAATTCTATAATTTTCAAGATAAGCAGAGAGTAATGTTAGCGGCCAGCAAGCGTTTCACCCCCAGCATTAACCAGCAAACATCACCCTCAGAAGCAATATGCCCGAAAGTTAATTTTTTCAATGACTACTCAGCAGATGTTATCCAGAAGAGAAGAGCATTTTCAGGAGTTCAAAATGGAATACGCCTTACTATATCCTGCTACGCTCAACATCAAAGTCGACCGGACACGTAATAAGTTCAGCACTCCTGAGGAGATGACAGCCTTCCTCGACTCTATGCAGCCTCCAGATTAATCTGTGACTAACTATTGGTCATGTAGGACCGGCCGCGCTAGTCTTGCAGGTGTCTGAGGTATGGTGAGCTGACTTTGTTGGAGATGAGTGATGGTTTTTGAAGTAAGTATGAACTTCTTTTTACGATTAAGACTGGTTTGGAACCCTTTTGTGAGGCTTGAAAGGGAGAGTCCCCTTTTCCTTTTATTCCCCTTTTTTTCTGCTGTTTATGTTTTGCTTGTAACTTAGTTCTGGTAAATGTTTGTTGTTTCGATTTAGCTCGGCAAATTTTCTTTTCAGGTCAATATTTAAACTTCCTAAAGATGTCCAGAAACAATTGTTTTTCTTATCAAGGTCCATGACACTGGATAATACGATTTGTTTATGTACATGGAATGTCAGGGAAATCCATAATCATATAAAAAAGAAAGAAAATTATGCCTTATATAAAAAAGAAAATATTGGCATAGCTCGCTTGCAAGAAACACTGTGGCAGTGGGGGCATGGTCGAGCGTCCGTCGAGAGAGAGAGAGAGCGGTATGGGTGCTTGCACCTGAGCCAAATTATGACTAACACCCGTCTCTAATTGTAGTGAAACTGGGGAGAGCGGCATAAAGGACCACACTAGTACCAGAACAGGGTTTGGGTCCACCAAAACGTTTAGTGAAACTCTAAGAGCTGAGACGCCTAACCTACAGCATCAAGTCTATGTACAGTGAAATTGTTTATTAAAAGTTCCTAACTGTGTTTGAAGAATCCAGTTCCCTGTGTCCTTCTTCATGCAGGACCCATCCGCACATATGTCCCTCAGTACATTCCTGAATTCAGGCCAATTGGTACCCAAGATTAGCGGATGGGTGAGGCGTGGACTAACCGCAACCTCCACTCTTATGTTTTGTTCCTCGAAATTTAATGAGCTGGGTCACCACAGGGTAGTTGTGAATATCCCCATGCACGCACTTCACCCTCACCCTTTTAGTTTCACCTAAAGCCTCGTGCTGAACCAAGCATTGGTGGATAGTGGTTTGATTACAACCGGTGTCCATCAAGGCTTGGTGAGTACTCCACTTGACTCTTACCGGAATTCTGTCCGCTCCGGTCCGCTCAGGGTGCAGCCTGTGGAGTGTCAGGTATCCGGACTACAGTACCCAGCTCCATCACAGGACACTGATCCCAGAAGTGTTCCGGATCCCTGCAACGCCAGCAGTCCAGCCCAGGCGCTACGCCCGCACTTGTGGGGGCGGGTACATCTGCCTTAGGGGGTGAGCGGGAAGGCACTGAAGTCGCCTGCCAGGGCAGGGGCTGCTGTTGTCCGGGTTGCTGCCGGGCCTTTCTCCTGGTTGAGGAGGCTCTGAATGACCTGCCGGTCCTCTGCCTGAACTCTTAAGGACCTCATGGAAGTGGCGTTCCTGATCTTGGCGGAGCTCAAGCAGAGCTTGTTGGTGGGTCTGATGTAGGTCGGCGAGGGACTTGATGATGTCGGTCAGCGGGAAGGACTCCATGGGGCGTGCACTCTGTAGACCAATATCCCGGGTTTCGGCACCAGTGTGACAAGGAACAACGAAGAAGGACACAGGAAACTGGATTCTTCAAACACAGGTAGGAACTTTTAATAAACAATTTCACTATACATGGACTTGATGCTGTAGGTTAGGCGTCTCAGCACTTAGAGCTTCACTAGACGTTTTGGTGGACCCAAACTCTCTCCCTGTTCTGGTACTGGCGTGGTCCTTTATGCCGCTCTCCCCAATCTCACTACAATTAGAGACAGGTGTTAGTCATAATTTGGCTCAGGTGCAAGCACCCTTACCGCTCTCTCTCGACGGACGCTCGACCACGCCTCCACTGCCACAAACACATTTAAACAAACAGGAGCATTTAAAATTGCAACAGGGAGTATATAGTCATGTATACTTTTTGTCATTGTCATCTAATAGTCGAGGGGTGGCAGTGTTGATCAGAAAAGACATCCCACTGAGCATTGTCAAATTGATAGAAGATGAGAAGGGCCGCATTGTAAGTGGTATTTTATATGGTAAGATTAATGTATACTATCCTCCAGGGCAGGAGATTTTAATGGCATACTTAACCCTCTCATTGACCGTTTTCTGCATAAAATTATGGCCCTCCTAAAGGAAGCCAAACAAATGAATGGTATCTGTGAAAATTTGGGGTTCACTGATGTTTGGAGAGCACTGCACCCGACTGGCGAAGAATATCGCTTTTTCTCCCTTCCGTACCTGTGCTATACTAGGATTGATTATTTTTTCATGCCCAAGACTCTTATTACATTTAGTACTGGCTTGTCGTATTAATAACAACATAATCTTGGATCATGCAATGGTATCCCTAGATGTGAAGGTCATAAACAGAGATATCCATTGACAGTGGAGATTAAACACTATGATCCTTAAGGATCAGTCATTTAAATCCTTTTTTCTTGAAGAATTCAACTCATTTAATCGCATTAATACAAAATCCACTCAAGACCCCTCGCTTCTCTGGGAGACAAGTAAAGCCTAAATAAGGGGGCTAATTATGTCCTTTTCTGCCTCTAAAAACGTGTCAAATCTGAAACCAAAAGACTATTGGAGAAGGATTTAAAGGATAAAGAGAAAGAATATATTGAATCTGCAGACAAGACCCTCCTTACAAAAATATTAACATTGAGATGCGCTTTAGACTAATTACTCACTCAGGATGCAGAACATAATTTGAGATTTGTGAAACAAAAGTTTTATAAACATGGAGATAAGCCAGGTAAATATTTAGCATACCTGATTAAAAAGAAAAGTGACTCACGGGCAATCGGATTAATTGTGGATATAAATGGACTGTGATTGCAAATCGATATATAATATATTTAGGGACAATTATACGTATACGAGTAATATAGAAACTCTCTCTGAGCTACCCATGGATGCCGCTACTTTATTAGAGAATTCTTTTTTTTAAAATCAAGCTTCCAACTATCTCAGAGGAACAGAAAATACAGCTAAACGCACAAATCTCTGTAGAAGAGCTGTCTAAAGCAATCTCCAAAATGCAGAGTGGAAAGGTACCCGGTCCGGATGGCTTATGCAGGAGTTTTATAAAGAATGGCAGACTTTAATACAGGAGCCCATGAAATATACAGGTTCGGGCATACTTTTATTGGATGGATTAAGTTACTTTATAGACACCCGGCAGCGGCGGTACAAACAAATGGATTAATTTCAGATTATTTTACTCTGGATAGGGGCACTCGGCAGGGTTGTCCGCTTTCCCCATTATTGTTCTGTCTTGCCCTGGAACCATTAGCAGCCGCGATAAGAAAAGCAGGATGATTTTTCAGGGGTGGTAACGGGAGGTGTGGCGCATAAGCTTTTGCTTTACGCAGATGATATTTTATTATTCGTCTCTGAACATAATAGATCTATGCCTTGCCTCCACAGAATTATTAATTCCTTTTCCAAGTTCTCAGGATACAGAGTCAATTGGTCTAAATCCGAAGCTTTGGCTCTGACAGTGTACTGCCCAGTAACGGCTTTCCAGCCGGACGCCTTCCAGTGGCCCAAACAGGGAATTAAGTATTTGGGGATTTTATTCCCAGCAAATTTGTTTTCGTTAGAGTTCATTTTGACCCCTTAATAAAAAGATTTTTGAGTGATGTGGGCAAGTGGGCTTCATTACATTTATCTATGATTGGAAAGGTTAATGTTATTAAAATGAATTGTATTCCAAAATTCAACTACCTGCTACAATCTCTCTCTGTAGATGTCCCCCTCTCTTATTTCAAGCAATTTGATAGCATAGCGAAGTCCTTCATTTGGAATGGTAAGTATCCTAGATTACATTTCAATAAGTTACATAGGCCGATTGACAAAGGTGGGCTAGGCCTACCCAAGATTTTGTTTTATTATTATGCATTCGGTCTCAGACATTTGGCTCAATGGTCGCTTCCACCTGAGAGAGCCCCTCCCTGGTTTTGTATTGAACAGAAAGTTCTTGCCCATATTTCACCATCGCAAAGCCTTTCTGTCAAACTAATCAGAGAAGTTAAGGTACACCCCATTATCTCGCATTTGCACTCGGTATGGACAAAAGTGTCCAGAGTATTTAATTCTGACATTTATTTAAATGTTGCCTTGAGCATATGGCTGAACCCACAATTATGTATTGATAAGTCCCCTTTCTGCTGGACAGAGTGGATTGTGAGGGAGGTTAATACACTCAGTATATGAGCTATACGAGAGTGGAGTGTTGAGATCTCAGTTTTATAGGTATTTACAGCTGCGCCACCTGCTCTGTACTATTTTTGGGAGTAGCATACACCCCCATAAAGTGGCAGATACTCTGGGAGTGGTGATTACTGCTTTTGGAAAAGGTCATGAGGCATCAGTGTATTACTCCCTGTTAATTCAGAGTCTGGGGTTGGAGCTTCAACTTCAATCAAGAGATTATGTGAGAAATATTTAAACTTGGTAATGGAGGAGGGAGTGTGGGCTTGGATTCTAAAAAACATCAAGTCTACATCTAGAGATGTAAGGGTGCTCCAACCATAATGGGCTGGCACAGGATTTTGATGGAGTTAATGCCACTTGAATACTTGTGTACTCAACAGTCAGCCAGATCAGTTTTATATCCCTCATTTCAGGAGTGGTGCATGGAGATGGGCAGGGTGGCAGCATTTGAGGAGATGTCAGACAGAAGGCTGGGCAACCTGAGGGTGTTTGATATGAAGTGGGGCAGCTATCTGACTTTTTTGGAGGGCTCTCAGGGAGGGACAGTGGAGAGAGATTTATAGTTTGAATGTGTGATTATTATTATTTTATATATATATATATATATATATATATATATATATATATATAGAGAGAGAGAGAGAGAGAGAGAGAGAGAGAGAGAGAGAGAGAGAGAGAGAGAGAGAGAGAGAGAGAGAGGGGGGGGTGGAATAATGGGGGTTAAAAGTTGATTCTGTGTATTTATGTTTTGCTTTTCTGTTTCATGTGTTGGAATCAATAAAAAGTGTTAATCGGGAACAATTCGTTTTCAAGGTGTGAATATGCTTGAATTTTTAAATCATCCTTGAATACTTGATTTTCCCTTAGGTTGCCTGTTATAAAAAATACAAATTTGAAATTGATATTATACAGTCGTTATGTTTGTGTTGTTGCGTGAGCGCATGTGCGCCTCTCCACATCTTGCTTTGATGTTACGCACACAGAAGTACTGTACGTCTTTTACTGTGGTAGTTTGACACCTTCCCTCAACATGCTGTGGTGCCATTACAGTGACAGCTGGCTGGAAGATGAGACATAAAAGAGATCAACAACAAGGAATTCATACGTCCAAGCATTAAAAAAATAAAAATTAAAACAAAAGGCTGCAGTTTATTAAATTAATGTACGCAATGTCTGGATTAACATGGTCCAAACCCAGTGTTCTCAACCGTCTCAGCAGCCCACACAAACTCAATTCATCTCGGGAGTGTTCTGAGTTTGGTTTGCTATTAGTGCGTGGTGCTTTTTTAAATGAGGAGCATATTTATAAAAAACTATGCAAGAAATACAGATGTCTTCAGCTTACCGTAAAGAAAGGCTTGAGAGTTTAACAGGACCAATGCCATGTGAATGTAAATAAATTACGGTAGCACTTTATAATAAGGTTCCATTTGTTAACATTAGTTAATGCACTAGGCATCATGAACTAACAATGAATAATATACTTTTTACAGTATTTATTCATCTTTATTAATGTTATTCAATAAAATAAAATTGTTCATTGTTAGTTCATGTTTGCTTATAGTGCATAATTTTCCATATATTCTTAATCATTTATCAGTCTGATAAATTCATTCAAGACTTACTTTATACTGGTACAGGGGGAAACAATCTGGTAATTTATTTCTGCTGCAGATGTGCATGTTTAGAGATGAGATTCCACATGCAACTCACAGTCATTTATTCAAGCACACAAATCATTTTTAATATTAACATTTTGTGTTACACCCAAGGTTGTAGATTTGGCTTGAACATTGGGGGGGTTGCAGTGTGAAGCATTTACATATTTCCATGGGGGTGTACTTGCTTCCCCCCTGGAATCAATGCCTCTGGCACCTTTACTCCCCTAGATTATCAAAATGCATCATCAAAACCCAGTAAGCAGATATTATTGAGCATTTTCTAATTAAACTGACAGGAGTGTACAACAGATCTTATTCGTGTTTTATATCCGAGACCCCAAACAGTAATGTGACTTGATAACATGTTCTATTCAACATGTAATGTTGTTTATCAGTCTGGGTTGTGTTCAGGTCAGCAGCCAATGTCCACATGTTGTCCCCACAGCCTCCAAAACCCAGAAGGGCCCGTCGTGAGGGATTGCGAGATGTGTGTCATGACAAATGAACACGAACTCTAGGTCCAGATGTGGAGATGTAATGCTCAACTGATTAGTTTAATATCACAGACACTTGAGGGTCATGGCAGTACACGTTGAATTTGACACGGTTATCTAGATGTGCTGTGGCAGTGATCGTCATCTTCAGTCGCTGGCTCACACAGACACAGTCTACAAAAACATCAACACTCCCTGTATAATCAACACTCTGGTGAAGGTCATGAAAACACTGCAGCTGTAACATGAAGACAAGAAAGAGGCCAAACACACAACTGCCTTGAACACAACCACCAATTCACCGTTATTCCTCTTTCTACGAAATGGAAAAATTCAAGCCAGTGGGCCTGTAACCAGTGGCCGAGGATGATGAATCGGCCGATATTCAGAGTTTTAAAATTAACGACATCTGCCCATAAAGTTTCCTGTTTGAGAAGAATCACCTGCTTGCATGTGAAGGAGCCATCTGAGACATGTAAACGACCAATCACAGTTTGTTTTGTTGTTACGTGTCATCATGTTACTACAATAATACACCGGTGTACAACGACATCTCACTTAAATTGTCCTGCGTTAACAGTGTTTCTAGTTTCAGTTTAGTTTTTATTTTAGTTTTAGTATTGAATGACTGCCAAACATTTACTGGTGTCATTTAAATATGTCTAACATCATTACATTTCTCAAGGCAGTCTTGTGTTTCTTCTATCTAGAAGCATTTTCTTGTTTAATTAAGGTGGATTGTACTAAAGCAATAAGCCACGAGAGGGCGTGCCTTATAGTGATTTTACCACGGGTTAGGGGTGTTCTTAGGCACGACACAAAATGGAGTACATAAAACCCCCTTACCTGTGGTAAAATCACTGTAAGGCACAACCTAGAGTGTCTTATTGATTTTATAAAATGGATTTAACAGCAATCAAATACACCATTGTTCATTAAATAATTCAATGTATTAATAACGAATATAATCAGCACAATAAACAATTCTTCCTCAAGTAATATAGTTCCTAAGATCATTATGAATGTATGATCACTTTAAACATAAGATCATTCTATGACTTTCTAATGATCAGAATTATTGTTGATATTAATTTGGACATTTCTGTTGATGGTACACGCTTTAAAATAGCGTTCAACCGTTTTTGGATTTTTCTTCGCTGATGGACCAGAGGTGCTTGAGTCAGTGTAAGTGTGTTTTGATGAGGCGGTGCCAGCTAGGATATTGCTCCAGCTTCTCTGTTCACTGTAGTTCAGGTGCCAGTAGGACTGAAGAGATGATTCACTTCGGTGTCCGGTCACAGACATAATTTCTCTAGCCTCCAAGCCAGCATCAGAAAGTGTCGGCACCGTCGTACTTCACAAACAGTGGTTTGTGTACACTTTTTTTTTTTTTATTCCAGCAGCCTAAAAAATTCTAGGTAACAGTGAGCCAAGGAAGTTTACCCCCATTGGTTCTTTGGGATACCTTTAGAAAAAATAAATGTATATTCGATTTAATTTAAGGGCCAGATTTTTATCATTATTATTTTACTGTTTTATAAAATTACTTACCACACATTGTTGCTGTAATTGCTCATCTTTGGGTGCAGATAAAAAGCCGGTGGATTCGGAGGGAGCAAGCACAGGTACTGTATTTCTTTTATGAAGCAACATGACAGCGCATCTCTTGGCTGCTCGTACATGAATCCATTTCGGCTCTCTCATTGGGATCTTTATGGTTTTTGTGACTTCATTGAAAGTCAAGGTTGTATACTTGATGCCATTCTCATCCTTGCAAACAACAAATGATTCAGCAAGCAGTTGGCGATTTCCCTTTTTTGCCCTCTGTCCAAGATGCAGTTGCACATCAAACCAAACTTTATTGACAAGCCCTTGCTGTGTGTATGGATTCAGTGCATCAGAGTGTTTGATCATGGTTAAACGGTTGTTTATTAAAGCCTGGTGGTGTTTTGACTTGTCCCTCTCTGCGAACATTTTTCACCTCTCCAAGGACAACATTGTTGCTAGTAGTGAATTCAGGAACTTTCAGTAAACACTGAAATTACTGTTGCATAAAACTGCCTCAGAGTTTGGTTGAGCTCTGTTTTTGGGATTTTTAAAAAAATCCAGAACTACGTTTTTCTCAGTACACCAGGTTTGAAAACAGCAAACTACCCACATAGTCTGCTTAACGGTCCTGGTTTCGGAGGGAGTCAATCTCCTCGCACCATTCATCCACAGTTAATCCACCATATAAGCCAAAACTGACAGTGACATGTTCCATGTCTGTGGTAAAGTAGCATCAAAAGCGTAATCCTCCTTTTTGGTGCATTGATATGAAATTCAAATGTTGTGCATTTAAAGGTGTGCATTTATTGTCATTTTACAACAGCTTGGAACGTGGCTCATCCAATCAGAATTCAGGGTCAGAACTCTCCGTTTTATAAATCAAATTCTATAATACACTGTGTATCAAAAACTGAAATTAATTTGAGTTCATTTTTAGTTTAGTTTAGTTAGTTTTGGAGTTATGAAAAAGTATTTTAGTTTCAGTTTTTCCATATCATGTCAGTATTTATTTGTTGAAAATGTTTTCATTTAGTTTTTGTCTTAGTTTTCATTAATGATAATGACACTGCCTGTGTATCAGACAGACGTGTAGGAGCTTATGATGTTTAAAGTGCTCGGGTGTTTTATTCTCTCTCTCTGTCCTAAACAGTTACCTTTAACTTTTAGCTGTCTTGTCTAATGATAAAAAGGCAAATATCAATAAAACTTCCATCATATATCATCTACAAATTGTGGATATATCTTTCTTTAAAAGATTTAATTCACAAAACTTGTACAAATTCAGCTTTTTCTTCCAGTGGAACGCTCATTCTATCAGCCTGGATCAAAACTGTGTTCCTCTGACTCACGAATGTTGTGCGACTGTCAGCCGGTGTCATGACACTTCAGATCTGTGTAAACTAGAAGCGGTCAGTAAATTCCTGCATACTGGATCCACACTAGCATGTGAGAGCAACTTCAAAATAAAAGTGCTTCATGAGCTCTGGAAGTAAATGTCTTATTCACTATCACTGTATGAACAGTTGGTTTGATTCGGTATTTTGTGAGAAAATGCGATTACTAATGCGCACATACTGACCGTGGTTGCTGGACTACTGTGTGCACTGTTGATATTTCCTTGTTCCTAATATATGAACAATTTCTTCATGTGCAAATAAATTACTAAAATTGGGTGACTAAACAGAAATCAGAAGAAACTGCTATCTACCATTTAAAAAAAAACAATCTTTTTTTTAAATATATTTTGAGTAAATATACTGAAAAAAATTAAGCAATTTTATGTACATGTTATTTACTGTATTAAATTGTGTGACATATCTGCATTATATCGGCCACCCTGCACTCTGGATATCACCATCTGCCATTAAAAAAACTCATATCGATCAACCGCTACCTGTAACCAAAGTACTTTGGGGAATTGAACAGGGATTTGGGAAAGAAACAGCCAAAAATACACCTGTTCCCATGTCTGTGCCAGGTGTGCATGACAGGTTGATGAGGGGGCGGAGTTAAAGCTGAGCGTAAACTTTTGACTGTTGGCTTAACTGCCGAGCACTCTTGCATACGTCAGCAGAGAAGAGTCAGTCATAAAGGTTTATGCGCTAACCAGAGGTGGATTTTTACATAAGTAAAAATGTGCATTATGGTGATTGAAGCAGTTTATTTGCAAAACGATGACATGTTTTGACCATTCGTGCACGTGTTATGAGTGAGAGCTTGATGTGATTGACCCAACAAAAGGTCTGACCTTAGCACACAATATTCTGAACATAGCCTTTGATATTTGGAAGTGTTTAACCAACAGCTGGTCCTCCTGATCCCCCAGTTTTGAGAGCAGGCACTCCCAGGTATATAGAGGCATAACAGCCAATTGAGCCCTCATTATACCAGATATTACACTTATTCTGCTGCGTCTTCTGGCAGCATTTTATAAAATGATGGACAATTGCTCCAATATCTACCTTATGCTCTCCCCAATGCAAGGAGATCATTCATATGCTCCATTATGACACAGCGGCTTCCTTAAGATAATGCGCATGATATCTTGGATGGAAACATACAATGATTCACATTTTCGAAATGTGCTTCAAAAATTTTAAAACACTAGGATGGACACGCAGCTTGTCTATTCTGAGCACTTCTTACATTTACAGCACATCATTTAAACTTCAGCTTTCACCTTCAAAAACCAAACATTGATTCAATAGTCAGGATGTCCATAATGTATTTTGTCTCAGAGGAGCAATCTAGTTCTTGTAGAAAACAGCGTGTACATCAGTTTAAAGTCTAATGTACCAATCACAGGAGATTATTACAGATAATGAAGCTTGCGTTTTATTTGTTAGTTTTGGTTTGGTTAGTTTTTTTACATGCTACTGAGTTCAGATGTCATCTTTGCATTGCAAAGTGTTTTTCCCTTCAGATGAGATCTGGGAGTTATTCTCAATGTGTGTGTTTGTGTTGTTTAAAAGATTTTTGTGAACTGCAATCAGTCAAGTTTATCAGTCTGTAAAATGTGACATCTGTTCCAAAACCTAGTGAGCTGCCTTCTGAGTATGGAATCTCACTAGGGACTGAACACACAACACTCCAATTAGAGCTACTGGTGTCATACGTTACTTACGTCTTTCACAAAATGTATCATAACTCTAATTAACAATAAATCATCAGCAGTTTTTTTGGATATCTCTGATGAGACTAGACAGAGAGTGCTAGGAATGTGTGTGTATATGTAGTGTGTTTTTGCTGATAAGTGAATGGGGAACAGGTGTGGCGGGAAAACGTGGTTCAAAGGTTCAGGGAATTGGAGCGGATGGTGTCAGGGAGAGCGATGAGGGCTTGACAACCAGACTCGAAAAATGTTGTGAATGTTGCTGAGATTTGAGCTGGACATGATTTTCAAGATTAATAGAGAGCAACAGTCTGGTTCCGGAATTAAAAATCGCATAAATTTTTTCCATTGACGATAACTTATAAACCTTTAAAAACAGACCTACCTTGAGCTCTGAGGTCGTTCATCAGTGATATGCCTCTGTTGAAGACATCAGTCTGCATTATTTATACTTCATTGTTTAAAAATCATGTTTGGAAGATTATTTCCTGGTAAACAACTGCATTACCCATGGTATAGAAGAGAAAGCTTCAATCAGAGATCCGCGGTGAACATAGCCCGCGAAATGTGCCTCATAGCGACCGCACACTCCCATGATTCACTGTGAATGACGCAACCAAGTCAGTGTCCATTCACCCTTAAACTACTTATATATTTGTACATATCAGAATATTTTGCATTAAACATAAAATATGTTGTTTCTATATTAATATTAAACAACTTTAAATAAGTAGTTTTATACATATATAAACTCAGCAAAAAAAGAAACGTCCTCTCACTTTCAACTGCTTTTATTTTCAGCAATCTTAACATGTGTAAATATTTGTATGAACGTAAAAAGATTCAAGAACTAAGACATAAACTGAACAAGTTTCACAGACATGTGACTAACAGAAATGGAATAATGTGTCTCTGAACAAAAGGGGGGTCAAAATCAAAAGTAACAGTCAGTATCTGGTGTGGCCACCAGCTGCATTAAGTACTGCAGTGCATCTCCTCCTCATGGACTGCACCAGATTTGCCAGTTCTTGCTGTGAGATGTTACCCCACTCTTCCACCAAGGCACTTGCAAGTTCCCGGACATTTCTGGGGGAATGGCCCTAGCCCTCACCCTCCGATCCAACAAGTCCCAGACTTGCTCAATGGGATTGAGATCTGGGCTCTTCACTGGCCATGGCAGAACACTGACATTCCTATCTAGCAGGAAATCACGCACAGAATGAGCAGTATTGCTGGTGGCATTGTCATGCTGGAGGGTCATGTCAGGATGAGCCTGCAGGAAGGGTACCACATGAGGGAGGAGGATGTCTTCCCTGTAATGCACAGTGTTGAGAGAGCCTGCAGTGACAACAAGCTCAGTCTGATGATGCTGTGACACACCGCCCCAGACCATGACGGACCCTCCACCTCCAAATCGATCCCGCTCCAGAGTACAGGCCTCAGTGTAACACTCATTCCTTCGACGATAAACACGAGTCCGATCATCACCCCTGGTGAGACAAAACCGCGACTCGTCAGTGAAGAGCACTTTTTCCAGTCCTGTCTGGTCCAGTGAAGTTGTGCTTGTGCCCATATGCGACCTTGTTGCCGGTGATGTCTGGTAATGACCTGCCTTACAACAGGCCTACAAGCTCTCAGTCCAGCCTCTCTCAGCCTATTGCGGACAGTCTGAGCACTGATGGAGGGACTGTGCGTTCCTGGTGTAACTCGGGCAGTTGTTGTTGCCATCCTGTATCTGTCCCGCAGGTGTGATATTCGGATATACTGATCCTGTGCAGGTGTTTTTACTCGTGGTCTGCCACTGCGAGGATGATCAGGTGTCCTTCCTGTCTCCCTGTAGTGCTGTCTTAGGCGTCTCACAGTATGGACATTGCAATTTATTGCCCTGGTCATATCTGCAGTCCTCATGCCTCCATGCAGCATGCCTAAGGCACATTCATGCAGATGAGCAGGGACCCTGGGCATCTTTCTTTTGGTGTTTTTCAGAGTCAGTAGAAGGGTCTCTTTAGTGTCCTAAGTTTTTATAACTGTGACCTTAATTGCCTACCATCTGTAAGTTGTTAGTGTCTTAACGACTGTTCCACAGGTGCATGTTCATTAATTGTTTATGGTTCATTGAATAAGCATGGAAAACATTTTATACCCTTTAGAATAAAGATCTGTAAAGTTATTTGGATTTTTACAAAATTATCTTTAAAATACAGTGTCCTGAAAAAGGGACGTTTAATTTTTGCTGAGTTTATATATATATATATATATATATATATATATATATATATATATATATATATATATATATATATATATATATATATATATATATATATATTAGAACTGTCAAAGTTAATGACAGTTAACTGTGAAGTGCACAGTGAGGAAGGTTCGAAATGGTTCGAAACAGGCTCCCAGGGGCAGGGCTGAAGTCGTGCAAAGCTAGAATAAAGCCCTTCATTGATGAGAAGTAAAGAAGGGCCAGGCTGATGTTTGCAAAAGACCAAGAGTCCAGTTTTCAGCTTTGCCCAACACCTGGTCATCTAATGGTTAGACAGAGACCTGGAGAGGTCTACAAGCCACAATGTCTCGCACCCACTGTGAAATTTGGTGGAGCATCGGTGATGATCTGGGGGTGCTTCAGCAAGGCTGGAATTGGGCAGATTTGTCTTTGTGATGGACACATGAATCAAGACACGTACAGTACAAGGTTATCTTGGAAGACAACTTGCTTCCTTCTGCTCTGACAATATTCCCCAACTCTGAGGATTGTTTTTTCCAGCAGGTCAATGCTCCATGCCACACAGCCAGGTCAATCAAGGTGTGGATGGAGGACCACCGGATCAAGACCCTGTCATGGTCAGCCCAATCTCCAGACCTGAACCCCATTGAAAACCTCTGGAATGTGATCAAGAGGAAGATAGATAGCCACAAGCCATCAGACAAAGCCGAGCTGCTTGAATTTTTGTACCAGGAGTGGAATAAAGTCACCCAACAGCAATGTGAAAGACTGGTAGAGAGCATGCCAAGACGCATGAAAGCTGTGATTGAAAATCAGGGTTAATCCAGCAAATATTGATTTCTGTATTTCTGAACTCTTCCTAAGTTAAAACATTAGTATTGTGTTGTTTAAAAATGAATATGAACTTGTTTTCTTTGCATTATTTGAGGTCTGAAAACACGGCATCTTTTGTGTTATTTTGACCAGTTGTCATTTTCTGCAAATAAATGCTCTAAATGACAAGATTTTTATTTGGAATTTGGGAGAAATGTTGTGAGTACTTTATAGAATAAAACAAAAATTTTCATTTTACTCAAACACATACCATACCAAACATAGTAAACTCTGTGTGTGTGTGTGTGTGTGTGTGTGTGTGTGTGTGTGTGTGTGTGTGTGTGTGTGTGTGTGTGTGTGTGTATATATATATATATATATATATATATATATATATATATATACTGTATATATAGATATATAGATATAATATATATAATATATATTTTGAATTGTGCTGTGTTCATTTTCTTTTGTACCAACTCTGTTGGTAGGGTAGGTTGTGTGTAAATGACTGAAAAACAATAAATACATCTGAATGAAGCAATTTTGTCCACTCATGAGATGTGTGTGTATATATATATATATATATATATATATATATATATATATATATATATATATATGAAAAATCAGAGTGGCTGGTAAAATTGGGCAATCACCCGCCTCTGTGGCTGGTGGGCAAAAAAGTTCATTTCATAACCTGGTTGCATTCTTTTGCTTTTAAATTGATGAAGGTAAAATGACTTAAATGCTCTGATTATGTCACAAATGGTTTCATCTTTCCCTTGTTACTAAAGATTGAGCTTACTCAGTTTCTCTAGCACATCAGCTGCATCATGTACATTACATCATGTTAACATGTTTCATTTCTTGATCAGTTTGGTCAATAGATTGCTGTCTTTGTAGTGTTATGTTCAGCTGGTTCGTAGCCCACATCCTGCAGGAAAGTCCAGAGCAAAGTTGCTGTTAACTTGTGTGAAGTGACGCTCAACATTACATCTTTTACCAACAGCAATGCTAGCGCCGCAGATGAGGCACACACTTTTTTCACTTACATTGGTGAAGAAAATCACACTCTCCAATTCCTCATAGAAATAGTAATAGTAAATAAAATTTTTCTACCATTCCTTTGGTTGAACACTCTCTTTATTCATCCTGAAGCAAGCAAAATTATATCGCTAATTTCCAAGCACCACTTGTACGTTAACCAGCCTTATAGCTGTATAAGCGTGATGATAGCTTGATTAAAAATTTTGACGTGGTATAAATTGATGGCTGATATGGCGAATGCTACATTTTTGTTGGGAGGGGACACCTGTGTATTGTATTGTACTCTATTGGATTAAATAGAAAATATCTTGGTGAGCGACCTACAAAGATCTCAAAATATAAACACATAGCTTTAGCCTGGCGACCATGTAGCAGTGCACTAAAAAGTACTCTGAACAACTGCATAGCAACACCGTGTCATGTTGGTTTGAGTTTTCTTCAGGACATGTAAAAATCTATTTGTCATTCAAATTGACACTGATTAGTTGTGTATTAAGATGCACATGCAGGTAAAGCAGATGGAAATGCAGGCAAAGCTTCTGTCATATACACTGCTGTGTACTTTATAGTGAACAGAAATCAAGCAAGTGTAAATGTAAATGTGTTTAGATGCCGGAACCCACAGAACAACATCTGCCTGCAGTTCAGATCCAAAACAAAAATAACACAGAGTCTCTTAGACACTGAAGCCCCCCTAAATAGGGTCTAGCAATGCCTTTGATTCCAAGTGTATTCCAATGGAATATTAACTTATATCAACATTGAGGATAATGAAAAAATGGTCTCCGCTCTTTTCTTTAAAAACCCATACTAATGCGTTATGGACGTGACAGTTATGGGTGCTTCATATCAAATCATATAGATATCAATAGTAGAATCAAACATTCATATGATTCTGATAGATCGCTTATTATTGCTTTGATCTGTGACGTGTTTCAAGCTTACTGCATTTGTAGCCAACATTTGGGAAGGTATCATTTTGGCAAACTTTGTAATTTAAATTGAAATATGATAAACATCATCTAATATTGCTGCGCTGCTCATCATGTGCTGCATACACCCACAAGAGGGCGCCGCTTGCTCATGCATCACCGACTGAACTGCACGAGGGTAGTTCCGCCCCGGGATTGATGCAGGAGCTGCGCTCGGCGACCGATCTCGCTCTCCGGGCGACGAAGGTCACGGCGTGGTCTCTCGGGCGGGCAATGTCCACCTTGGTGATTCAGGAGCGCCACCTTTGGCTCAGCCTGGTCGAGATGGGAGAGGCCGACAAGGCATGGTTCCTTGCTGCTCCCATTTCCCAAGTTGGCCAGTCTGGCGACACAGAGGACTTTGCCCAGCAGTTCTCAGTGGTGAAGCAGCAGACGGAGGTTATCTGGCACATACTGCCACTGCGAGGACGATCAGCTGTCCTTCCTGTCTCCCTGTAGGCCCCTCTGCCCCAGTCTCCATGCTTGTAGTAACTCCTCCCCCGTAGGGTAGGACCTACCGTGGGACTTCTCCACATGGCATACCTCCGACATAGCTCGGCAAGACCATGTGACATATTTCCACTTAAATAGCCCCCCTCTCTCTGGGTGAGGTGTGGTGTCCGCGGTGTCCTCAATGACCAGTAATAAACAGAAATGAACAGCAATGGACTGTGAAAATGAAATGAGTGTATAAAACAGAAGACTCAGACTTTGTTTTGTGTGTGTGTGTGTGTGTGTGTCTCTGTGTGTGTCTCTGTGTGTGTCTCTGTGTGTGTGTGTGTGTGTGTGTGTGTGTGTGTGTGTGTGTGTCTGTGTGTGTCTGTGTGAGTGTGTGTGTGAGAGTCTGTGTGTGTGTCTCTCTGTGTGTGTCTGTGTCTGTGTGAGTGTGTGTGTGTCTGTATCTGTGTGTGTTGAGTGGTGGTGGCGTAGTGGGCTAAAGCACATAACTGTTATGTTGCTGGTTTGATCCCCACAGCCACCACCATTGTGTCCTTGAGCAAGGCTCTTAACTCCAGGTTGCTCCAGGGGGGATTGTCCCTGTAATAAGTACACTGTAAGTCACTTTGGATAAAAAGCATCTGCCAAATGCATAAATGTATGTGTGAGTGTGTGTGTCTGCATTGTGGCTAATTTGTATATTGTATTTATGTTTATATATATATATATATGGTTAACAACAATTGAAGTGTGTGTTAACAATTTTTGGTTATCCTCTGATTAATCAGGGAAGGTTAACAACAGTTATGGATTGTGTTAATTTAATATTCTTTTTCTTCTTATTCATAATCATTTTAAAAAAAAAATCAAATTTATTTTACTACTTTTTATTCTTATTTCATGTCTTAATTGTTTTTTATTTTTGTATGTATCTTGTATTTTCTTTAAAATGTTTATGTAAAGCACTTTGAATTGCCATTGTGTATGAAATGTGCAATATAAATAAACTTGCCTTGCCTATTTGACAAATTAAAAAATCCTTCGGTCCTTCGGGGTCGGTCAATTTTGATCACAAACACAATTTTGCTTCTTTTTTTTTTTTATGACTGCTTATCCAATCAAGTCCAATTTTTGTGTGTGTGTTCGGATGGCGAGTAAAGTCATCAATTCTTGTACCACTCAGATAAAGGAAGCTGTTTTTATTACTATTGTAAATAGTGATTTCAGTCTTCTGACTGAATGACTGAACAGTATGGGAAGCTTAAGTGTGTAGCCCAAGTAAAATAATAAAAGTAAAAAATCGCATTGAAAGTCAGTAACCGTAATATGATTACAAGAATTTGAATTAAGATGTGCTACGCTATTTTGTTTTGTTTTTTTGTTTTTTTTTTACTAAAAAAGTAGTTTGATTAGTTAAATTACTTTTCAATTAAAAGACTCAAAGCTGGTGACTTCAAATAATCATTATGTCACTCTGACAGGTTGACTCGTACATTTCCCATCATGCTCTATTTTAATCACTCAGTTAAATATTGTAACTAGATGTTTTTAAACTCACATTGATATGACACAAACTTCTGTGGCAAGAGCTCTTTTAGTCTTGTGGGTTCTTGGCTCTTTCTGTTTTTCTGCTTTTGCAATGTGAAGAAGACAAAACACACTGCAGTCTTGTGATCTACTCACCGGGGTTACTCCGCTATACTTCAACTACAGCTAAATCTGACCAAACCTCCCTTTGGTGAAGTCCTCAAAGATAAAAATGACTCTGTGATACAGTAAAGAATGTTTTTCACCTTCAGTGGCTTTAAAAACATCCTCACACAGTTGCGCTTGTGCTGGCAGTTCAGATGTGGAAAACCAGCAGCGTTTGACATCATGATGAATCACCGGTGCTGATAAAAACACCCCTCAGTCCCTGTATATCTGTATTGTGTGATAGCACTGAGCTTACTCATGAAAGTCACTGGCGCTCACAGACATGAAATCACTCACGTGTCTCCTGCAGGATTCTCATTTGCTTTCCACAGCTCACTGAAGTGTGCACAGGGAGGATCTGATATCAGGACTACAATACTTCACCTCAAACCTTACAAGTCATTTCATATTCAAATAGAATAAACGGGTGAATTTATGAGTGAATGAGTCTTAGAAATGGTGTTTCAAAGAAGAAAACAATGTCTTTATACTGTTCATTTATTGACTCTTGCATTGAGAAAGTCGAAAAACAAGTTATGCAATACTTGCATTTATTGGTAATCATTATTAATGAAATGTGATGACAGTATGTGATATCATGTACATTTACATGTGAATAGATATGGAAGTATATGAATCACAGTCTCATGATATTTCTAACTATTTCAATGAACTAATGATCTTAAACATTATATAATATATATCCGAATCAGAATGAGCTTTATTGCCGAGTATGCTTACACACACAAGGAATTTGTCATGGTGACAGAAGCTTCCAGTGCAAGAGAATGCAACGTATGTACATACATAAATATACATTTAAACATATATACATATAGAGACATAAAAAAACAAGATATACCAAATAAAAAAAGAGAAATATACAATAGAGCAATAAATATATACTGTATATAACATTATACATTTTTAAATGGATAGTTCACCCAGAAATGGCAATTCTGTCATCATTTATCATCCTCATGTCACTCCAAACCCATATGACTTGCTTTCTATAATGGAACACAAATGGAGATGTTAGGCAGAATGTTCATGCTGTTCTTTTACAAACAAGGAAAGCCCACAGTGACCAGGAGCTGTCAAACTCCAAAAACAACAAAAACACCATAATCATTTCATAAATGTAGTTCATATGATAACTTGGTGTGAGAAACAGACCCAAAACTGAACTCATTATTGACTGAAAATCTTCCCATCTGTTCAGCATCACTGACGTCAAACCTGCCGTGGCACGTCTTCACACGTCATATATGAATGTACATGATTGCAAATGAGATTTGTAGAGCAGCGGCAGAGGGGAAGATGATCTGTGACTAACGTGAACATGATATCTAGTTCTCAGTATTGAACACTAATACACTACTTCTGTCTCTGTAGTCGGCATCAGAGTATGTGAAGTCTCGTCTTCCGCTCATGTTGCGGCAGCAGCTGCAGAAAGAGAGCAGCGTTCAGTCGCATCAGTCCATCCTCACACAACAGATCTTCAACATGGACAGAGAGATGCTGGACAAACTGTCCGCCTCATATGACGAGGCAGGTGAGAGTTCACACTTGGGTCAAAGGTCATGCAAAATCTCACAGATTTTAGGCTATAATCAGGTTAGATGTTTGTTAGTAGGTTACTCTACGACTACTCTGTCTTTGAGCTTTAAAGGAGTCATGTCATGCTTTTTATGTCAGCCATGTCATTACTTTATTATTTCCCTTGAGGTTCACTTGTAATGTTATTAAAGGTTTTTACACAGAACACAGTCATAATCTTGTGCTAAATGACCTTTTTCTCCCGGTCTCTGGCCCTCTGTCTGAAACACTCGGTTTTGTGTTCTGTCCCCTTTGAGACTTCACTATTCACTCCCACTGTGTTATGATTGGCTAACAGCTTTGAAGAGCAAACATTCCCAGCCAATGCTCATGGAACTGTTTTTTTCCAAGAATAAAACAATGAAAATGTGCAAGCAATTTACAAAATTCCCTGAAAGCACTCAGTCGAGGCAATCATTAATAGTGATCAAACCAAATCACTTTTATTGTCACACAGCCATATACACAAGTGCAATAGTGTGTGAAATTCTTGGGTGCAGTTCCGAGCAACATAGCAGTCGTGACAGTGATGAGACATATACCAATTTACAATAACATCAAATTAACACAACACAATTTAAAATCTAATATACACATAATTACACACAACACAATATACAGATAATAACATACTCTGTACAGTATACAATACACACAATATAAAATACACAATATACAATAAAATAGTATATATAGAATGTACAGTAGGATGTATTGTACTGTATTGACATTCAGGCTGTCGGTTGATAGTTGTTAAGAGTGAATATAATATAATAATAATATAATTTATGACAGTCCGGTGTGAGATATAAGAGTAAGAGTAATAAAGTGCAGTGCTGATGTGCAGTGCAGTTTTTGGACTCAAGATGGCGCCGAGTATGGCTGCTGCGTTGCGAGCTCCGACACAACATAGCAATGGTTTGTTTGTTTTGTTTACAATTCTTATGTTTTTTGTCTTGGATGTTGTCTGCCTTATTGTCTACAACAGACAAACACTTTTGGACATTGGTTCAGCAATCACACACTGTAAACCGGACTTCAAATTCCTCAATGCCGACCCACTGTTTACAAACACGCAAGCGGAGCCCTTTGTCTGGGCAGCACGGCCGCGGAAACGCAGGAGGAAAAGGGGAAACAGAGCCGGCGTTCTCATCAGAGTAAGACGGCGCGCAAATCGACCCCCGCTACCCACTATTCTACTGGCAAATGTTCAGTCTCTGGATAACAAGCTCTGCAAGCTGAAAGCGTGGATCTCTTTCCAACGAGAGACGAGGGACTGCTGCATTATCTGCCTTACGGAAACTTGGATGTGTGCGGAGATTCCAGACTCAGCCATTGAACCCACGGGGTTCTCCGTGCACCAAGCGGACAGAGCGAAAGACCTCTCAGGTAAAAGCAGAGGAGGTGGTGTATGTTTTATGATCAACAAATCCTGGTGTGATCAGAGGAACGTACATTCCATCAAGTCTTTCTGTTCTCCTGATCTGGAATTTCTTATGCTTCTGTGTCGACCATTCTGGCTACCGAGGGAATTCACAGCGGTCATTATCACTGCTGTGTACATCCCGCCACAAGCCGACACAGACCGGGCATTCAAGGAACTGTACAGGATTATAAGCAAACAGGAAACCGTGCACCCTGAGGCCACGTTCATTGTGACCGGGGACTTTAATAAAGCCAGTTTCAAATCAGTCGCACCAAAATATCACCAGCACATTAGTTTCAACACACGAGGGGACCGGGTTTTGGACCATTGCTACTCTCCGTTCCGGGATGGCTACAAATCCCTCCCCCACCCACCATTTGGCAAATCGGACCACTCTTCCATTCTGCTTCTGCCCGCTTACAGGCAGAAACTGAAACAGGAAGCACCCACCCTCAGAACGATCCAGTGCTGGTCGGACCAATCAGACTCTACGCTACAAGACTGTTTTGATCACACGGACTGGGAGATGTTCCGGTCCGCCTCTGATGACGACATCGAGCTTTACGCTGATAGCGTAATGTGTTTCATCAGAACGTGCGTAGAGGAAGTGATTCCGACCAGAACTGTACGAATCTATCCGAATCAGAAGCCGTGGATCAATAGCGATGTTCGCGCGGCACTTAATGTGCGGACCTCCGCTTTTAATTCCGGGAACGCGGAGGAGCATAAACAAGCCAGTTATGCCCTCCTAAAAACTATCAAAACAGCAAAACGCCAGTACAGGAGCAAGATTGAAGGACAGTTTAACACCACCAACTCTAGAAGCATGTGGCAGGGAATTAACATCATCACGGACTTTAAAGGGAATAAAAACTCCGCCATGAACACCGCTGCCTCTCTACCGGATGAGCTAAATACCTTTTATGCTCGTTTCGAGGGAAATAACACCGCCCTCGTGGAGAGAGCTCGGCGGTAGCCAGGATGGTCGACACAGAAGCATGAGAAATTCCAGATCAGGAGAGCAGAAAGACTTGATGGAATGTACGTTCCTCTGATCACACCAGGATTTGTTGATCATAAAACATACACCACCACCTCTAGTTTTACCTGAGAGGTCTTTCGCTCTGTCCACTCGGTGCACGGAGAATCCCGCGGGTTCAATGCCTGAGTCTGGAATCTCCGCACACATCCAAGTTTCTGTAAGGCAGATAACGCAGCAGTCCCTCGTCTCTCGTTGGAAAGAGATCCACGCTTTCAGCTCGCAGAGCTTGTTATCCAGAGACTGAACATTTGCCAGTAGAATAGTGGGTAGCGGGGGTCGATTTGCGCGGCGTCTTACTCTGATGAGAACGCCGGCTCTGTTTTCCCTTTTCCTCCTGCGTTTCCGCGGCCGTGCTGCCCAGACAAAGGGCTCCGCTTGCGTGTTTGTAAACAGCGGGTCGGCATTGAGGAATGTGAAGTCCGGTTTTCGGTGTGAGATCGCTGAACCAATGTCCAAAAGTGTTGGTCTGTCGTAGATAGTAAGACAGAAAACATAAGAATGGTGAACAAAACAAACAAAACACTACTATGTTGTGTCGGAGCTCGCAACGCAGCAGCCATACTCGGCGCCATCTTGAGTCCAAAAAGAGTTGATACAAAAAGAGTATCACTATGCAGTCATAGTGTGCATGCATCAAACACGTTTGTATTTACTCTTGGTCAAAAGAGTATATTTTGAAAGGCATACAACTTTTGGTGAAAAAATAATGCACTTTAAAGCTGAGAACAGTGAAAATAGTCCAAGCTGCAAACGTGAAGAGTTAATAAATCTGTATCCAGCTGTAAGCTGTTGTGTTATAATTTATTACATTTTTTTGTATACATTTTTGTTAATGAAACCTAAATAAAAAAAATGTTCATTAACTGAAATAAAAATAAAAATTAACATGATTGGGATAAATTGACACTAATCTAAAATACTTTTTCACCACTCCAAAACTAACTTAAAATAAAAATGACCTCAAATTCATTTGAGTTTTTTAACGTATGTATTATACAATCTACCTTAATTAAACCTGAAAATGCCGCTAGATAGAAGAAACACAAGACTGCTCTGAGAAATGTAATGACGTTACACATATTTAAATATATGACCAACTAAACTGAAACTAGAAAAACACTGTGAAACTAACCTAAAACTAAACTGGAAATACAAATTGAATAAAAAAAATTGAAATAAACAATTATAAGGGACGGTCGGCACGGATGTTGGCCTCTGTTGTGTCGTCGCTTCAATATACATCCTGTGTAGATAAATATGGGATGTTCGCCTGGTGCAGAGTCACTGCTTAAACACGATATAATGGGTGGTTCCATCGCATTCATTTCGGCCAAAATACACGATGTCCTGTCTAATATGAGACTGTTGAACAGCTGGCCATCTTACTAGCGTATAGTACACACTGTCTTTCATTGCATTCCGCACGATGAGTATTAATCTCAATTAAATATTCTGTGTGCAATCATGTATGCCTTTGGTAAGTAACTGTGTAATAAGCATGATCTGCTGCACGTTGGAGTCCTGATCATGCTTTGTTTTGAGATAAAAACGTCTGACTGTACAATTCCTTACATATCAAACAGACGGAAACAGTAGTATTATATTGGTTACTCAACATGTCTAATATATTTGGCACTGCTCCATCTTTCAATGTAAGTTTCTTAGCAAAGTCTGAATCTTCAAAAGAATCCTTAGAGAAATGTGCCAAGCAAAACATATGCATTCAGGAACTTTGGAGGCGGGGCTATTCAAATTAACACCCCATGCTGACGTCACGAAGAGGTCGAATTCAAAGTGAGATGTTTTTGCAGAGTAGAAACAATAAATGTTCTTTATGGACTGGAGAGGAAGTTTAGAGCTCTGAAACTTACTGCATGTTATTATAGTACAATGACCTCCTGTATGTGATTGCTCATGACATGACCCCTGAACTCCAGTCTGCTAAATAATGTCAGATTGTCATAAAAATATCTAAAGTAATTATTATTAATCTTGTTAGTTTAATGTTTAAAAGCAGACAGACTGATTCACGTGAATGTTGTGTGTTTATATCTGCTTCAGATGGCTTTCTGAACTCTGTCTCTCTCTCTCTCGCTGTCTCTGTATGTCTCTCGCTTTCTCTGTGTGTGTCAGGTACGACGTGTCTGGTGGCTCTGCTTTCTGATAAGCAGTTGACTGTAGCTAATGTTGGCGACTCGCGGGCTGTACTGTGTGATAAAGACGGGGATGCTGTACAGCTGTCACATGACCACAAACCGTACCAGCTCAAAGAGAGGAAGAGGATCAAGAAAGCAGGTGAGCGGTGTGATTATGAGTCTGTGTGGATAAACATCTCTGGAGCTCAGATTGTCATTGACAGATAACCTTCTATTGCTGAAACTTCAGTGTTTTATTAAGGCTTGATTGCACTACACAACTTTTACACTGATTTTAGCCCCCATTTTGTAGTCGGTTCCAGTCTGCAGATTTTGGGCCAGTGTTGAGAGATTTCACATAAATCGTGCAATGTATGATGGGTAATGACTCTGATTTCTGACTCTCTGACTGTGATTCCGTCTAGTTGAAGGATATCAGACCTGAAGATAGAGAACAAGCACTCGAGTGGAGTTTAACTTTTAATGCCCCTCACTAGAGTCGTGTATTTAGTCGTGTCACAGAACAACAGCAGCTCCCGTATCCGTGTTTGTTTACATCTTTTATGCAGATCCTGGAACAAAGTTTGTGACTGGATCAAATAGAATTGATAGTTGATAAGTGTATGATTCCTAGTATTTTCAAACCTGTCGTGTAGTTTAATCCAGCCTTTATTTGCAGTACTGCTATCACATGTCTACCAACAGCTCAAAGTTGCACTTATGTTTCTGCTCATAACCTTTGAACTGAAAGTAATTCCTGTGATTCCAGTGGCATCTCTGACATCACTGAACTACACCACAACCATAAACAAAAGAACGTCCCATTAAAAAACTGTCCTGGGCCCCATTCTTCATACGTTGATTAGAGTTATCTGATCCTGGATTGTTGTGTTCTTCAAAGAGCATCTCAGAATTGCTGTCATGGCAACATGTCTGTAAGCTCAAACCTTCTCGGGAGTCTTATTTAACGTAAACAGGATTAGATCGCATCTTTATAAGCAGAAGTTATACTGGCAGTCACTGCATTATTCATACCAGAGTACCCTTTTGAAGCAGAGGCAATAATAATTTAGTATAATTATAATTTTATTAATCATTTAAAATAAAATAATAATATTGTAGATAATAATAGTTAAAGCTCATTTTGCTCATTTAGAGTTACCACTTTATTTGTGAGAAAGTAATGTACTTTCAGTTTTGTTTTGTGTCTTTGCAGACGTTTTATGTAATTAATGAAACTCAAAACACAAAAGTAACAATAAAAACATCAGAAACTGGCTTCTTGTCAATCTACTAGATGCTAAGAACTAAATAAGAGCGACGTCTGCGTTTGTGCCATTAGAAACGTGTACATCGTACATAAAAGATCTTTCAGGATTTTAGTTGTTTTCTGGTCTTGTAAGAACGCAGGCTTTTAAAGAGAGCTTTTATGCCCTCACACATTTGTGAAGTTTGTGTAGGTAAGTACATTGAAATAATATATATATATATATATATTTTGCATAAGTCAGGACATAATACAATTAAAAATAATGCAACATCTGTGACATTAAAATAAAATACTGTTGCAAATCAAAAAATAATGTTACAGTTACACATCAAATTTATTCACACCTCTTCAGCCTTTTCTCTTTATTTTAGCCGCTTTGGCAGTGTTTCCTTTTTAAGATTACTCTCTGTTTGGCCGGAGGTTAACATGAATGTTGACGGCCCTCTATACATTAATTAATACAGTAAATTTAAATGCCAAGGGCAAGTGTCCCTGTGCTGTGGAGTCAGCTGCAATAGTTCCTATATTCAACCATTGTTTATATATGTTTGTTTAGTTCACTTTTATGCCACAATGTCATCTACTGTATAGTGTAGAAAAGAATAAATTCATATGTAACAGAAGACAATAAAACATTATCAACTTTACCTCCATATCAGAATTTCATTGAGACATATTCAACAGAGTATGATATGCCATAGTTCATGACATTACTATATTCACCATGGTCAGAATGCATAACATACGAATTGTCCCCCTTTTTTAAATCATAGATAAGTAACGTGAAATGTCAACGATATACAGGTGCATCTCAATAAATTAGAATGTCGTGGAAAAGTTCATTTATTTCAGTAATTCAACTCAAATTGTGAAACTCGTGTATTAAATAAATTCAATGCACACAGACTGAAGTAGTTTACGTCTTTGGTTCTTTTAATTGTGATGATTTTGGCTCACATTTAACAAAAACCCACCAATTCACTATCTCAACAAATTAGAATACATCATAAGATCAATAAAAAAACATTTTTAGTGAATTGTTGGCCTTCTGGAAAGTATGTTCATTTACTGTATATGTACTCAATACTTGGTAGGGGCTCCTTTTGCTTTAATTACTGCCTCAATTCAGCGTGGCATGGAGGTGATCAGTTTGTGGCACTGCTGAGGTGGTATGGAAGCCCAGGTTTCTTTGACAGTGGCCTTCAGCTCATCTGCATTTTTTGGTCTCTTGTTTCTCATTTTCCTCTTGACAATACCCCATAGATTCTCTATGGGGTTCAGGTCTGGTGAGTTTGCTGGCCAGTCAAGCACACCAACACCATGGTCATTTAACCAACTTTTGGTGCTTTTGGCAGTGTGGGCAGGTGCCAAATCCTGCTGGAAAATGAAATCAGCATCTTTAAAAAGCTGGTCAGCAGAAGGAAGCATGAAGTGCTCCAGAATTTCTTGGTAAACGGGTGCAGTGACTTTGATTTTCAAAAAACACAATGGACCAACACCAGCAGATGACATTGCACCCCAAATCATCACAGACTGTGGAAACTTAACACTGGACTTCAAGCAACTTGGGCTATGAGCTTCTCCACCCTTCCTCCAGACTCTAGGACCTTGGTTTCCAAATGAAATACAAAACTTGCTCTCATCTGAAAAGAGGACTTTGGACCACTGGGCAACAGTCCAGTTCTTCTTCTCCTTAGCCCAGGTAAGACGCCTCTGACGTTGTCTGTGGTTCAGGAGTGGCTTAACAAGAGGAATACGACAACTGTAGCCAAATTCCTTGACATGTCTGTGTGTGGTGGCTCTTAATGCCTTGACCCCAGCCTCAGTCCATTCCTTGTGAAGTTCACCCAAATTCTTGAATCGATTTTGCTTGACAATCATAAGGCTGCGGTTCTCTCGGTTAGTTGTGCATCTTTTTCTTCCACACTTTTGCCTTCCACTCAACTTTCTGTTAACATGCTTGGATACAGCACTCTGTGAACAGCCAGCTTCTTTGGCAATGAATGTTTGTGGCTTACCCTCCTTGTGAAGGGTGTCCATGATTGTCTTCTGGACAACTGTCAGATCAGCAGTCTTCCCCATGATTGTGTAGCCTAGTGAACCAAACTGAGAGACCATTTTGAAGGCTCAGGAAACCTTTGCAGGTGTTTTGAGTTGATTAGCTGATTGGCATGTCACCATATTCTAATTTTTTGAGAGAGTGAATTGGTGGGTTTTTGTTAAATGTGAGCCAAAATCATCACAATTAAAAGAACCAAAGACTTAAACTACTTCAGTCTGTGTGCATTGAATTTATTTAATACACAAGTTTCACAATTTGAGTTGAATTACTGAAATAAATGAACTTTTCCACGACATTCTAATTTATTGAGATGCACCTGTATTTACCACTGAACTAGAAATGTCCCCGTTTTTC
Organism: Myxocyprinus asiaticus; assembly: GCF_019703515.2. Taxonomy (NCBI): domain Eukaryota; kingdom Metazoa; phylum Chordata; class Actinopteri; order Cypriniformes; family Catostomidae; genus Myxocyprinus; species Myxocyprinus asiaticus. Next base: position 816,170 of record NC_059374.1, read on the forward strand.
ATTTCAGAAATCTGCTCACCTTACAACACTTTCACATCCTGTATAAATGACAGCCAGATACTGCCATAAGTAGCTCATGCAGAGAAAGGAATGAAAAATGTTTTTTGTTTTACTGTTGTTATAAACCACTACTTAGATTAGTACTCAGGATGATCAAGCATGTTAAAGGTGCCTCGTATGTGGAAGTATGGCTTACACTGACACCTAGTGGTGTGATGCTGCATGATTCAAACACAACAGTTTTCAGTTTCAGATGCCATTGTAAAATTTCACTGTGTACAGTAAACCAGAATAAATGTAATCCATTAGTGAAAGTGTCCAATAACAGGACGGATACTGAGATTACAGTAGTATTCTAACATGTGCGGACCCCCTCCATGTAGAATAAAACCGCTTTTATAAGGTTACTGATATGACTGAACTCTTCATCTCACGACTGCTCATGATTTCATACATGTGTTTAAAAATGACTAATTATTTCTTTAGAAGTAAAACTTTTTAAATAAGGAATTAATGAGTGCCCCTTTAATAAAAAGTACAGATAATATGAAACAGTGGCCTGTCTCTTGGAGCGACTGCTAGATTACCAGACCATAGTTAACAGAAATAATATAGGAGAAAGACTCCTTTGATTTGATTTTCTCTTAAAACACTTCATAGCAACAAAAACAACCACAGTACTCTGGTTAGGATGCCTCCTAGACTCCTAGGGAGGTTTGCCGGGCATGCCCAACTGGAAAGCGAGCCTGAGGCAGACCCAGAACACGCTGGAGGGATTATATCTCTCGGCTGGCCTGGAAACGCCTTGAGATCCCCCAGGAAGAGCTGCAGGATGTGGCCTGGGAAAAGGACGTATGGGCTGTCCTGCTGAATCTGCTGCCACTGTGACCCGGATGAGAAGGATGGATGGACAGATATAACTATTGCCCCTTGATCTACTCAATATCACTTTAAACCCTTAGGGGCCTTTTACCCCAAGTGTGTGGGCCTTAAAACTGAAATTTAATCAAAACAACCTTCTGTTATTATTTATTTTCACACAAATTGTGTTGCTCCATCCACATTCAATAAAAATAAATTATTCAAATCTTGATACATTCTGTGACCAGCACGTTTTCCTTAAGGTGTGCCTTTATCCTCGTACCCGAATAAACATACTCTCTGGAGAGCTCATGGCACACCCACTGTCTCCGATCCTTAATCTAAGATTTATCTTCATTCTGATTGGTGCAATCCACCCTTAAACGTTATTCTGCTGTTCTGTGTGTTCATCAGGTGGCTTCATCAGTTTCAACGGCTCGTGGCGTGTACAGGGCGTTCTCGCCATGTCACGTTCCCTTGGTGACTACCCGCTCAAGAAGCAGAATGTGCTGATCTCTGATCCTGACGTCATGACCTTTGACCTGGACAAACTGCAGCCGCAGTTCATGATTCTGGCATCCGATGGGCTTTGGGACGTGTTTAGCAACAAGGAGGCTGTGCATTTCATCAAACAGCGACTCAACGAACCACATTTCGGCGCGAAGAGCATCGTCCTGCAGTCTTTTAACCGCGGCTGCCCGGACAACATCACGGTGATGGTGGTGAAGTTCAAGAAAAGAGCCTCGAAAGCTGCTGGACAGTGAAAATAATAATGTGTAATAACGCCATACAAACAGATATTACTATGAGAGAATGACTGAATGAATAACTTACATTATGCACATGTTTGAAGGGAATCATTCTGTTATCAGTTTTCACCCTCATTTCAGACCTTTATGACTTTCTTTCTTCTGTAGAACACAACAGGTGAATTTTAGAAGAATCTTCAAGCAGCTCTTTTCTACAACAACACTTCATAGTGACCATGACTGTCATGCTCCACAAAGGACACAAAAACACCAGAACAGTGCCAGAAAATGAAAGCAGTCCACAGGACTCGTGCGCTATAATGTGCCATTTTAGACTAATTCGATTTGAGAATTGAAAAAGATTATCAGTGAAAAGTGGCCTGATATTGAGTCTGTTCATCAAATAAAACTGTTGCATATCTTCAGAACAATGGGAAGTGCACAAGGTGTATGAAATACTTTTATGGTGCTTACTGGAGCTTCCTTTTTATAATCCACTGAACAGCATACGGGTTTGTAATGATATGAAGGTGAGTAAATAATGACAGAATTGTAATTGTTTTATTATTATTTGTTGAAAATAAAGAAAAAAAGACCATTTTTTGAAACTGCAACTATTTGTTATGACATTTATGTTGCAAACGTAAGCAAATCTATCATTTAATACTTTATTATTGAGTTGTCGCTGGTAGTGAGATTACGTACGGATAATATATATGACTGTGGAGCGGGCGTCTGAGATCAGCAATACACAACATACAATTATTCATTAAAAACTCATTCTTTAAGTTGTATAATTGATATAAGCTCAGGCTGTTTATGGCATTAATTATCAGTTCTGTACATTTTAAAAACATGTAGAAAACAATCAAAGGCATTTAAGGTCATCATTGCTATACAATCAAGAACATCTGTAATGAAACTTTTTTATATATTGCAGGTTTATCTGATTTCTCAACATCTTTCAACACATTGACTGGATGTTTGTTGCCTTATTTTTACGTGTCTTATCATTTGTGTCATATACACATCACATGTAAACGGACATCTTTCAGAGACAAAAGAATAACAGTGTGAATGTTTATATTAAATATCAACACCAGTTAAACAATCGTGCATCTAACTCTTTAATACACTAGACAAGAAAACAAACACTTTTTTAGTTCTGTGTTGAAGAATGTTCATGTACAGTTTTCTTTTGTTTCTTTACAGACGTTTTATGTAATTAATGAAACTCAAAACACAAAAGTGTAACAATAAAAACATCAGAAACTGGCTTCTTGTCAACAAGGTTACTCTGCTTTCTTAAATGAACATGAATAAAATGGGTTTTACATACATTATATATTTGTTTGCTTGTATTATTGGATGTTATAAATGTTTCATTGGAGATGGTGAATGAATGCATTAGTCAGAAGTGTGATGGTTAGAGCAGCATATGAATGTATATAATATGGACATATAGGATGCAGCATATGTAAAGCACACTCCACAATGCACATTCGTTTTTTACAGAAATGTCTCCAGTGAAATTTGAATTAAAAGTGATATCAGTATATTTGAACACTTTCTCTCCTCTATAGGACATCTGTGGAAATGAAATAGTGGATTTTTTCTTTTGCTGTTTGGAGCTAATTGGAGTGCCAAATAATAACACTTGCATAACTTAATATAATAGTTGGTCTGGTCTTGAGTTAGTGCTCATTCAGCTTCCTGGAGTCCATCTGGTTTAGAGACAATGGCCCCTGGTATTAAGTGTTTCGGACGATCCGATTAAAACAGGATGACGCTTAAGACAGGTGTAAATGAGGTCCAAGGCGTTCTGAGATTTGTCTCCTAGTATAAACATGCATTCCAATGCAGCAGTGAAGCTCCGCCCACTCACCTGTCAATTAACTGCTGCACTGACACAGATGACAAGCACATGATGATGCTTTAATGTTGCAAATAAAATAATTCCACTTGCGATTTACTGCTCTGACAAGTGTAATCACCAGTTCCCATTCAAACCAGTGTCTCACGTTTACATGGGCAACCAGATGTTACCCTGTGAAACCATTAAAATCACTCATCTGTGTGTGCGTATGGAACTGTGCAGACACTGATCAGTGGGTTATATTTTTTGTATAAATTTACTGTTGGAATATATATATATTTTTTAATAGTATTTTATTACTAGTCACAAAGTCAAGTCATTTTTTGCATTTAATCAAGCAAGTCACAATCCCTGAAATTTGTGTCTTGAGTAATGTAACTTGAGTCTCCCACCTCTGTGAATTAATAATTAATGGATTTACTGATCACATATGTACACAAATGACAGCTAGTACTTTTGGAGGTAACATATTAACACAAGTTGATGCATCCTCCAAAATATGTTGAATGAAGACTGTGAAACGAGGCTGCCTTCCAAGTGTTCTCACAATTGAGACGGCCTTCGACGGTGCTTGATGATGTGGCAGCTGAGATATTAAGCCCAACTAGACTGCAGCATCTGATTGAGACATTCATAAACATACCTGAACTTAAAGTAGATATATAATCAGATCACATACACTAAAAGTACTTATGCATAAATACTGAATCTTGATTGCCCTGTACAGGATATACTTAATATATGTATATAAACAGATTAGCCATGTAAACCTGAAACTGGCTCACTCACATGGATCTTTTCTCACACCGAATCACAAATAATGTCCTTTTTCTTTTACTGTAAATCTCCACTTTCACATTCACATTCTTTTGTTTTTGGTGATTCCCTTTCTTCATGCATACGCCCCCTACTGCACAGGGAGGAGAATTTCTTGCAAAAATGGGCTTAAATATTGATCTGGTTCTCCCCCACACCTATCATATCACTTCTGAAGACATGGATTTAACCACTGTAGTTGTATTGATTACTTTTATGCTGCATTTATGTGCTTTATTGAGCTTCAAAGTCGACTTGCATTGTATGGACCTACAGAGCTGAAATATTCTTCTAAAAATCTTCATTTGTGTTCTGCAGAAGAAAGAAAGTTACACACATCTGGGATGACATGAGGGTGAGTAAATGATGAGAGAATTTTACTTTTGGGGTGAATTATTACTTCCTTTAATATATTAAAATATTTTGGTCATGTGGTTGTAATTAACATGTTTGTTGCCATGTTGTTGTTTTGTGAAAAAAACAAACAAACATAAAACAGAGAGGAGTACTTTATATAGAAAAAAGAGTTATTTGATCACATAAATATCAGATGATTTTATGAAAAGGCACATTTTGTTCAGGTAATGTGGTGAAACCCTGAGAAAACTAAATTTCTTGATTCAAACATTTGTGATATCTGTAAAAAATGATTTGCTACCTTGAAAAATATGTTTGAATTATTTATTTTTTAATTGAATCAAGTTGTTTATACTCTCATGTATTCCATGTGCAAGTGAAGTATTTTAGTATATTTTACTTAATGGATACACTACAATTTTTGAAGTCATTAAATCATTTTTTATGAAAATATTATAACCATTTTTGAAACAATGTTGAAATCAATGTGGACACAAAGATAACATGACTACAGGCTTGACATGTTTTAAACTAGACTTCTCATTTTTATTACCAGATACATAATAGATGTGTAATTTCCAGCAGTTATTGCAAATTTAAAAAATACTAATTTTATTTTAATAAAATATTTAAATTAAATATTATATGTGGTGGGGTCTGTGAAGACACTGACAGTATCAGAAAATGTCAAACTGTGTTCTGATGATTCTAGTGGTGTGTTCAGTGTTATCAGTGAATGTGTTTATTACAGTCTTATACAGTATCAGTAAATATCTGAAGTATCTGCAGCACAAACTGTATTCTGATGATTCTAGAGGTGTGTTCAGTGTTATCAGTGAATGTGTTTATTACAGTCTTATACAGTATCAGTAAATATCTGAAGTATCTGCAGCACAAACTGTATTCTGATGATTCTAGTGGTGTGTTCAGTGTTATCAGTGAATGTGTTTATTACAGTCTTATACAGTATCAGTAAATATCTGAAGTATCTCCCGCACAAACTGTGTTCTGATGATTCTAGTGGTGTGTTCAGTGTTATCAGTGAATGTGTTTATTACAGTCTTATAGAGTATCAGTAAATATCTGAAGTATCTGCAGCACAAACTGTGTTCTGATGATTCTAGTGGTGTGTTCAGTGTTATCAGTGAATGTGTTTATTACAGTCTTATAGAGGATCAGTAAATATCTAGAGTATCTGCAGCACAAACTGTGTTCTGATGATTCTAGTGGTGTGTTCAGTGTTATCAGTGAATGTGTTTATTACAGTCTTATACAGTATCAGTAAATATCTGAAGTATCTGCAGCACAAACTGTGTTCTGATGATTCTAGTGGTGTGTTCAGTGTTATCAGTGAATGTGTTTATTACAGTCCTATACAGTATCAGTAAATATCTGAAGTATCTGCAGCACAAACTGTGTTCTGATGATTCTAGTGGTGTGTTCAGTGTTATCAGTGAATGTGTTTATTACAGTCTTATACAGTATCAGTAAATATCTGAAGTATCTGCAGCACAAACTGTGTTCTGATGATTCTAGTGGTGTGTTCAGTGTTATCAGTGAATGTGTTTATTACAGTCTTATAGAGTATCAGTAAATATCTGAAGTATCTGCAGCACAAACTGTGTTCTGATGATTCTAGTGGTGTGTTCAGTGTTATCAGTGAATGTGTTTATTACAGTCTTATACAGTATCAGTAAATATCTGAAGTATCTGCAGCACAAACTGTGTTCTGATGATTCTAGTGGTGTGTTCAGTGTTATCAGTGAATGTGTTTATTACAGTCTTATACAGTATCAGTAAATATCTGAAGTATCTGCAGCACAAACTGTGTTCTGATGATTCTAGTGGTGTGTTCAGTGTTATCAGTGAATGTGTTTATTACAGTCTTATACAGTATCAGTAAATATCTGAAGTATCTGCAGCACAAACTGTGTTCTGATGATTCTAGTGGTGTGTTCAGTGTTATCAGTGAATGTGTTTATTACAGTCTTATACAGTATCAGTAAATATCTGAAGTATCTGCAGCACAAACTGTGTTCTGATGATTCTAGTGGTGTGTTCAGTGTTATCAGTGAATGTGTTTATTACAGTCTTATACAGTATCAGTAAATATCTGAAGTATCTGCAGCACAAACTGTATTCTGATGATTCTAGTGGTGTGTTCAGTGTTATCAGTGAATGTGTTTATTACAGTCTTATACAGTATCAGTAAATATCTGAAGTATCTCCAGCACAAACTGTGTTCTGATGATTCTAGTGGTGTGTTCAGTGTTATCAGTGAATGTGTTTATTACAGTCTTATAGAGTATCAGTAAATATCTGAAGTATCTGCAGCACAAACTGTGTTCTGATGATTCTAGTGGTGTGTTCAGTGTTATCAGTGAATGTGTTTATTACAGTCTTATAGAGGATCAGAAAATATCTAGAGTATCTGCAGCACAAACTGTGTTCTGATGATTCTAGTGGTGTGTTCAGTGTTATCAGTGAATGTGTTTATTACAGTCTTATAGAGGATCAGTAAATATCTAGAGTATCTGCAGCACAAACTGTGTTCTGATGATTCTAGTGGTGTGTTCAGTGTTATCAGTGAATGTGTTTATTACAGTCCTATACAGTATCAGTAAATATCTGAAGTATCTGCAGCACAAACTGTGTTCTGATGATTCTAGTGGTGTGTTCAGTGTTATCAGTGAATGTGTTTATTACAGTCTTATACAGTATCAGTAAATATCTGAAGTATCTGCAGCACAAACTGTGTTCTGATGATTCTAGTGGTGTGTTCAGTGTTATCAGTGAATGTGTTTATTACAGTCTTATAGAGTATCAGTAAATATCTGAAGTATCTGCAGCACAAACTGTGTTCTGATGATTCTAGTGGTGTGTTCAGTGTTATCAGTGAATGTGTTTATTACAGTCTTATACAGTATCAGTAAATATCTGAAGTATCTGCAGCACAAACTGTGTTCTGATGATTCTAGTGGTGTGTTCAGTGTTATCAGTGAATGTGTTTATTACAGTCTTATACAGTATCAGTAAATATCTGAAGTATCTGCAGCACAAACTGTGTTCTGATGATTCTAGTGGTGTGTTCAGTGTTATCAGTGAATGTGTTTATTACAGTCTTATACAGTATCAGTAAATATCTGAAGTATCTGCAGCACAAACTGTGTTCTGATGATTCTAGTGGTGTGTTCAGTGTTATCAGTGAATGTGTTTATTACAGTCTTATACAGTATCAGTAAATATCTGAAGTATCTGCAGCACAAACTGTGTTCTGATGAATCTAGTGGTGTGTTCAGTGTTATCAGTGAATGTGTTTATTACAGTCTTATACAGTATCAGTAAATATCTAGAGTATCTGCAGCACAAACTGTGTTCTGATGATTCTAGTGGTGTGTTCAGTGTTATCAGTGAATGTGTTTATTACAGTCTTATACAGTATCAGTAAATATCTGAAGTATCTCCCGCACAAACTGTGTTCTGATGATTCTAGTGGTGTGTTCAGTGTTATCAGTGAATGTGTTTATTACAGTCTTATACAGTATCAGTAAATATCTGAAGTATCTGCAGCACAAACTGTGTTCTGATGATTCTAGTGGTGTGTTCAGTGTTATCAGTGAATGTGTTTATTACAGTCCTATATAGTATCAGTAAATATCTGAAGTATCTCCCGCACAAACTGTGTTCTGATGATTCTAGTGGTGTGTTCAGTGTTATCAGTGAATGTGTTTATTACAGTCTTATACAGTATCAGTAAATATCTGAAGTATCTGCAGCACAAACTGTGTTCTGATGATTCTAGTGGTGTGTTCAGTGTTATCAGTGAATGTGTTTATTACAGTCTTATAGAGTATCAGTAAATATCTGAAGTATCTGCAGCACAAACTGTGTTCTGATGATTCTAGTGGTGTGTTCAGTGTTATCAGTGAATGTGTTTATTACAGTCTTATACAGTATCAGTAAATATCTAGAGTATCTGCAGCACAAACTGTGTTCTGATGATTCTAGTGGTGTGTTCAGTGTTATCAGTGAATGTGTTTATTACAGTCTTATACAGTATCAGTAAATATCTGAAGTATCTGCAGCACAAACTGTGTTCTGATGATTCTAGTGGTGTGTTCAGTGTTATCAGTGAATGTGTTTATTACAGTCTTATACAGTATCAGTAAATATCTGAAGTATCTGCAGCACAAACTGTGTTCTGATGATTCTAGTGGTGTGTTCAGTGTTATCAGTGAATGTGTTTATTACAGTCTTATACAGTATCAGTAAATATCTAGAGTATCTGCAGCACAAACTGTGTTCTGATGATTCTAGTGGTGTGTTCAGTGTTATCAGTGAATGTGTTTATTACAGTCTTATACAGTATCAGTAAATATCTGAAGTATCTCCCGCACAAACTGTGTTCTGATGATTCTAGTGGTGTGTTCAGTGTTATCAGTGAATGTGTTTATTACAGTCTTATACAGTATCAGTAAATATCTGAAGTATCTGCAGCACAAACTGTGTTCTGATGATTCTAGTGGTGTGTTCAGTGTTATCAGTGAATGTGTTTATTACAGTCCTATATAGTATCAGTAAATATCTGAAGTATCTCCCGCACAAACTGTGTTCTGATGATTCTAGTGGTGTGTTCAGTGTTATCAGTGAATGTGTTTATTACAGTCTTATACAGTATCAGTAAATATCTGAAGTATCTGCAGCACAAACTGTGTTCTGATGATTCTAGTGGTGTGTTCAGTGTTATCAGTGAATGTGTTTATTACAGTCTTATACAGTATCAGTAAATATCTGAAGTATCTGCAGCACAAACTGTGTTCTGATGATTCTAGTGGTGTGTTCAGTGTTATCAGTGAATGTGTTTATTACAGTCTTATAGAGTATCAGTAAATATCTGAAGTATCTGCAGCACAAACTGTGTTCTGATGATTCTAGTGGTGTGTTCAGTGTTATCAGTGAATGTGTTTATTACAGTCTTATACAGTATTAGTAAATATCTGAAGTATCTCCCGCACAAACTGTGTTCTGATGATTCTAGTGGTGTGTTCAGTGTTATCAGTGAATGTGTTTATTACAATCTTATACAGTATCAGTAAATATCTGAAGTATCTGCAGCACAAACTGTGTTCTGATGATTCTAGTGGTGTGTTCAGTGTTATCAGTGAATGTGTTTATTACAGTCTTATACAGTATCAGTAAATATCTGAAGTATCTGCAGCACAAACTGTGTTCTGATGATTCTAGTGGTGTGTTCAGTGTTATCAGTGAATGTGTTTATTACAGTCTTATACAGTATCAGTAAATATCTGAAGTATCTGCAGCACAAACTGTGTTCTGATGATTCTAGTGGTGTGTTCAGTGTTATCAGTGAATGTGTTTATTACAGTCTTATACAGTATCAGTAAATATCTGAAGTATCTGCAGCACAAACTGTATTCTGATGATTCTAGTGGTGTGTTCAGTGTTATCAGTGAATGTGTTTATTACAGTCTTATACAGTATCAGTAAATATCTGAAGTATCTGCAGCACAAACTGTATTCTGATGATTCTAGTGGTGTGTTCAGTGTTATCAGTGAATGTGTTTATTACAGTCTTATAGAGTATCAGTAAATATCTGAAGTATCTGCAGCACAAACTGTATTCTGATGATTCTAGTGGTGTGTTCAGTGTTATCAGTGAATGTGTTTATTACAGTCTTATAGAGTATCAGTAAATTTCTGAAGTATCTGCAGCACAAACTGTGTTCTGATGATTCTAGTGGTGTGTTCAGTGTTATCAGTGAATGTGTTTATTACAGTCTTATAGAGTATCAGTAAATATCTGAAGTATCTGCCGCACAAACTGTGTTCTGATGATTCTAGTGGTGTGTTCAGTGTTATCAGTGAATGTGTTTATTACAGTCTTATACAGTATCAGTAAATATCTGAAGTATCTGCAGCACAAACTGTGTTCTGATGATTCTAGTGGTGTGTTCAGTGTTATCAGTGAATGTGTTTATTACAGTCTTATACAGTATCAGTAAATATCTGAAGTATCTGCAGCACAAACTGTGTTCTGATGATTCTAGTGATGTGTTCAGTGTTATCAGTGAATGTGTTTATTACAGTCTTATAGAGGATCAGTAAATATCTGAAGTATCTCCCGCACAAACTGTGTTCTGATGATTCTAGTGATGTGTTCAGTGTTATCAGTGAATGTGTTTATTACAGTCTTATACAGTATCAGTAAATATCTGAAGTATCTGCAGCACAAACTGTGTTCTGATGATTCTAGTGGTGTGTTCAGTGTTATCAGTGAATGTGTTTATTACAGTCTTATAGAGTATCAGTAAATATCTGAAGTATCTGCAGCACAAACTGTGTTCTGATGATTCTAGTGGTGTGTTCAGTGTTATCAGTGAATGTGTTTATTACAGTCTTATACAGTATTAGTAAATATCTGAAGTATCTCCCGCACAAACTGTGTTCTGATGATTCTAGTGGTGTGTTCAGTGTTATCAGTGAATGTGTTTATTACAATCTTATACAGTATCAGTAAATATCTGAAGTATCTGCAGCACAAACTGTGTTCTGATGATTCTAGTGGTGTGTTCAGTGTTATCAGTGAATGTGTTTATTACAGTCTTATAGAGGATCAGTAAATATCTGAAGTATCTGCAGCACAAACTGTGTTCTGATGATTCTAGTGGTGTGTTCAGTGTTATCAGTGAATGTGTTTATTACAGTCTTATACAGTATCAGTAAATATCTGAAGTATCTGCAGCACAAACTGTGTTCTGATGATTCTAGTGGTGTGTTCAGTGTTATCAGTGAATGTGTTTAATACAATCTTATAGAGTATCAGTAAATATCTGAAGTATCTGCAGCACAAACTGTGTTCTGATGATTCTAGTGGTGTGTTCAGTGTTATCAGTGAATGTGTTTATTACAGTCTTATACAGTATCAGTAAATATCTGAAGTATCTGCAGCACAAACTGTGTTCTGATGATTCTAGTGGTGTGTTCAGTGTTATCAGTGAATGTGTTTATTACAGTCTTATACAGTATCAGTAAATATCTGAAGTATCTGCAGCACAAACTGTGTTCTGATGATTCTAGTGGTGTGTTCAGTGTTATCAGTGAATGTGTTTATTACAGTCTTATACAGTATCAGTAAATATCTGAAGTATCTCCAGCACAAACTGTGTTCTGATGATTCTAGTGGTGTGTTCAGTGTTATCAGTGAATGTGTTTATTACAGTCTTATACAGTATCAGTAAATATCTGAAGTATCTCCCGCACAAACTGTGTTCTGATGATTCTAGTGGTGTGTTCAGTGTTATCAGTGAATGTGTTTATTACAATCTTATACAGTATCAGTAAATATCTGAAGTATCTGCAGCACAAACTGTGTTCTGATGATTCTAGTGGTGTGTTCAGTGTTATCATTGAATGTGTTTATTACAGTCTTATACAATATCAGTAAATATCTGAAGTATCTGCAGCACAAACTGTATTCTGATGATTCTAGTGGTGTGTTCAGTGTTATCAGTGAATGTGTTTATTACAGTCTTATACAGTATCAGTAAATATCTGAAGTATCTGCAGCACAAACTGTGTTCTGATGATTCTAGTGGTGTGTTCAGTGTTATCAGTGAATGTGTTTATTACAGTCTTATACAGTATCAGTAAATATCTGAAGTATCTGCAGCACAAACTGTGTTCTGATGATTCTAGTGGTGTGTTCAGTGTTATCAGTGAATGTGTTTATTACAGTCTTATACAGTTTCAGTAAATATCTGAAGTATCTGCAGCACAAACTGTATTCTGATGATTCTAGTGGTGTGTTCAGTGTTATCAGTGAATGTGTTTATTACAGTCTTATACAGTATCAGTAAATATCTGAAGTATCTGCAGCACAAACTGTGTTCTGATGATTCTAGTGGTGTGTTCAGTGTTATCAGTGAATGTGTTTATTACAGTCTTATACAGTATCAGTAAATATCTGAAGTATCTCCCGCACAAACTGTGTTCTGATGATTCTAGTGGTGTGTTCAGTGTTATCAGTGAATGTGTTTATTACAGTCTTATACAGTATCAGTAAATATCTGAAGTATCTCCCGCACAAACTGTGTTCTGATGATTCTAGTGGTGTGTTCAGTGTTATCAGTGAATGTGTTTATTACAATCTTATACAGTATCAGTAAATATCTGAAGTATCTGCAGCACAAACTGTGTTCTGATGATTCTAGTGGTGTGTTCAGTGTTATCATTGAATGTGTTTATTACAGTCTTATACAGTATCAGTAAATATCTGAAGTATCTGCAGCACAAACTGTATTCTGATGATTCTAGTGGTGTGTTCAGTGTTATCAGTGAATGTGTTTATTACAGTCTTATACAGTATCAGTAAATATCTGAAGTATCTGCAGCACAAACTGTGTTCTGATGATTCTAGTGGTGTGTTCAGTGTTATCAGTGAATGTGTTTATTACAGTCTTATACAGTATCAGTAAATATCTGAAGTATCTGCAGCACAAACTGTGTTCTGATGATTCTAGTGGTGTGTTCAGTGTTATCAAGTGAATGTGTTTATTACAGTCTTATACAGTATCAGTAAATATCTGAAGTATCTGCAGCACAAACTGTGTTCTGATGATTCTAGTGGTGTGTTCAGTGTTATCAGTGAATGTGTTTATTACAGTCTTATACAGTATCAGTAAATATCTGAAGTATCTGCAGCACAAACTGTATTCTGATGATTCTAGTGGTGTGTTCAGTGTTATCAGTGAATGTGTTTATTACAGTCTTATAGAGTATCAGTAAATATCTGAAGTATCTGCAGCACAAACTGTGTTCTGATGATTCTAGTGGTGTGTTCAGTGTTATCAGTGAATGTGTTTATTACAGTCTTATAGAGTATCAGTAAATATCTGAAGTATCTGCCGCACAAACTGTGTTCTGATGATTCTAGTGGTGTGTTCAGTGTTATCAGTGAATGTGTTTATTACAGTCTTATACAGTATCAGTAAATATCTGAAGTATCTGCAGCACAAACTGTGTTCTGATGATTCTAGTGGTGTGTTCAGTGTTATCAGTGAATGTGTTTATTACAGTCCTATATAGTATCAGTAAATATCTGAAGTATCTCCCGCACAAACTGTGTTCTGATGATTCTAGTGATGTGTTCAGTGTTATCAGTGAATGTGTTTATTACAGTCTTATAGAGGATCAGTAAATATCTGAAGTATCTCCCGCACAAACTGTGTTCTGATGATTCTAGTGATGTGTTCAGTGTTATCAGTGAATGTGTTTATTACAGTCTTATAGAGGATCAGTAAATATCTGAAGTATCTCCCGCACAAACTGTGTTCTGATGATTCTAGTGATGTGTTCAGTGTTATCAGTGAATGTGTTTATTACAGTCTTATACAGTATCAGTAAATATCTGAAGTATCTGCAGCACAAACTGTGTTCTGATGATTCTAGTGGTGTGTTCAGTGTTATCAGTGAATGTGTTTATTACAGTCTTATACAGTATCAGTAAATATCTGAAGTATCTGCAGCACAAACTGTGTTCTGATGATTCTAGTGGTGTGTTCAGTGTTATCAGTGAATGTGTTTATTACAGTCTTATACAGTATTAGTAAATATCTGAAGTATCTCCCGCACAAACTGTGTTCTGATGATTCTAGTGGTGTGTTCAGTGTTATCAGTGAATGTGTTTATTACAATCTTATACAGTATCAGTAAATATCTGAAGTATCTGCAGCACAAACTGTGTTCTGATGATTCTAGTGGTGTGTTCAGTGTTATCAGTGAATGTGTTTATTACAGTCTTATAGAGGATCAGTAAATATCTGAAGTATCTGCAGCACAAACTGTGTTCTGATGATTCTAGTGGTGTGTTCAGTGTTATCAGTGAATGTGTTTATTACAGTCTTATACAGTATCAGTAAATATCTGAAGTATCTGCAGCACAAACTGTGTTCTGATGATTCTAGTGGTGTGTTCAGTGTTATCAGTGAATGTGTTTATTACAATCTTATAGAGTATCAGTAAATATCTGAAGTATCTGCAGCACAAACTGTGTTCTGATGATTCTAGTGGTGTGTTCAGTGTTATCAGTGAATGTGTTTATTACAGTCTTATACAGTATCAGTAAATATCTGAAGTATCTGCAGCACAAACTGTGTTCTGATGATTCTAGTGGTGTGTTCAGTGTTATCAGTGAATGTGTTTATTACAGTCTTATACAGTATCAGTAAATATCTGAAGTATCTGCAGCACAAACTGTGTTCTGATGATTCTAGTGGTGTGTTCAGTGTTATCAGTGAATGTGTTTATTACAGTCTTATACAGTATCAGTAAATATCTGAAGTATCTGCAGCACAAACTGTGTTCTGATGATTCTAGTGGTGTGTTCAGTGTTATCAGTGAATGTGTTTATTACAGTCTTATACAGTATCAGTAAATATCTGAAGTATCTCCCGCACAAACTGTGTTCTGATGATTCTAGTGGTGTGTTCAGTGTTATCAGTGAATGTGTTTATTACAGTCCTATATAGTATCAGTAAATATCTGAAGTATCTCCCGCACAAACTGTGTTCTGATGATTCTAGTGGTGTGTTCAGTGTTATCAGTGAATGTGTTTATTACAGTCTTATACAGTATCAGTAAATATCTGAAGTATCTCCCGCACAAACTGTGTTCTGATGATTCTAGTGGTGTGTTCAGTGTTATCAGTGAATGTGTTTATTACAGTCCTATATAGTATCAGTAAATATCTGAAGTATCTCCAGCACAAACTGTGTTCTGATGATTCTAGTGGTGTGTTCAGTGTTATCAGTGAATGTGTTTATTACAGTCTTATACAGTATCAGTAAATATCTGAAGTATCTGCAGCACAAACTGTGTTCTGATGATTCTAGTGGTGTGTTCAGTGTTATCAGTGAATGTGTTTATTACAGTCTTATACAGTATCAGTAAATATCTGAAGTATCTCCCGCACAAACTGTGTTCTGATGATTCTAGTGGTGTGTTCAGTGTTATCAGTGAATGTGTTTATTACAGTCTTATACAGTATCAGTAAATATCTGAAGTATCTCCCGCACAAACTGTGTTCTGATGATTCTAGTGGTGTGTTCAGTGTTATCAGTGAATGTGTTTATTACAATCTTATACAGTATCAGTAAATATCTGAAGTATCTGCAGCACAAACTGTGTTCTGATGATTCTAGTGGTGTGTTCAGTGTTATCATTGAATGTGTTTATTACAGTCTTATACAGTATCAGTAAATATCTGAAGTATCTGCAGCACAAACTGTATTCTGATGATTCTAGTGGTGTGTTCAGTGTTATCAGTGAATGTGTTTATTACAGTCTTATACAGTATCAGTAAATATCTGAAGTATCTGCAGCACAAACTGTGTTCTGATGATTCTAGTGGTGTGTTCAGTGTTATCAGTGAATGTGTTTATTACAGTCTTATACAGTATCAGTAAATATCTGAAGTATCTGCAGCACAAACTGTGTTCTGATGATTCTAGTGGTGTGTTCAGTGTTATCAGTGAATGTGTTTATTACAGTCTTATACAGTATCAGTAAATATCTGAAGTATCTGCAGCACAAACTGTGTTCTGATGATTCTAGTGGTGTGTTCAGTGTTATCAGTGAATGTGTTTATTACAGTCTTATACAGTATCAGTAAATATCTGAAGTATCTGCAGCACAAACTGTGTTCTGATGATTCTAGTGGTGTGTTCAGTGTTATCAGTGAATGTGTTTATTACAGTCTTATACAGTATCAGTAAATATCTGAAGTATCTGCAGCACAAACTGTGTTCTGATGATTCTAGTGGTGTGTTCAGTGTTATCAGTGAATGTGTTTATTACAGTCTTATACAGTATCAGTAAATATCTGAAGTATCTGCAGCACAAACTGTGTTCTGATGATTCTAGTGGTGTGTTCAGTGTTATCAGTGAATGTGTTTATTACAGTCTTATACAGTATCAGTAAATATCTGAAGTATCTGCAGCACAAACTGTGTTCTGATGATTCTAGTGGTGTGTTCAGTGTTATCAGTGAATGTGTTTATTACAGTCTTATACAGTATCAGTAAATATCTGAAGTATCTCCCGCACAAACTGTGTTCTGATGATTCTAGTGGTGTGTTCAGTGTTATCAGTGAATGTGTTTATTACAGTCCTATATAGTATCAGTAAATATCTGAAGTATCTCCCGCACAAACTGTGTTCTGATGATTCTAGTGGTGTGTTCAGTGTTATCAGTGAATGTGTTTATTACAGTCTTATACAGTATCAGTAAATATCTGAAGTATCTCCCGCACAAACTGTGTTCTGATGATTCTAGTGATGTGTTCAGTGTTATCAGTGAATGTGTTTATTACAGTCTTATACAGTATCAGTAAATATCTGAAGTATCTCCCGCACAAACTGTGTTCTGATGATTCTAGTGGTGTGTTCAGTGTTATCAGTGAATGTGTTTATTACAGTCTTATACAGTATCAGTAAATATCTGAAGTATCTCCAGCACAAACTGTGTTCTGATGATTCTAGTGGTGTGTTCAGTGTTATCAGTGAATGTGTTTATTACAGTCTTATACAGTATCAGTAAATATCTGAAGTATCTCCCGCACAAACTGTGTTCTGATGATTCTAGTGGTGTGTTCAGTGTTATCAGTGAATGTGTTTATTACAGTCTTATACAGTATCAGTAAATATCTGAAGTATCTCCCGCACAAACTGTATTCTGATGATTCTAGTGGTGTGTTCAGTGTTATCAGTGAATGTGTTTATTACAGTCTTATACAGTATCAGTAAATATCTGAAGTATCTGCAGCACAAACTGTGTTCTGATGATTCTAGTGGTGTGTTCAGTGTTATCAGTGAATGTGTTTATTACAGTCTTATACAGTATCAGTAAATATCTGAAGTATCTGCCGCACAAACTGTGTTCTGATGATTCTAGTGGTGTGTTCAGTGTTATCAGTGAATGTGTTTATTACAGTCTTATACAGTATCAGTAAATATCTGAAGTATCTGCAGCACAAACTGTGTTCTGATGATTCTAGTGGTGTGTTCAGTGTTATCAGTGAATGTGTTTATTACAGTCTTATACAGTATCAGTAAATATCTGAAGTATCTGCAGCACAAACTGTGTTCTGATGATTCTAGTGGTGTGTTCAGTGTTATCAGTGAATGTGTTTATTACAGTCTTATACAGTATCAGTAAATATCTGAAGTATCTGCAGCACAAACTGTGTTCTGATGATTCTAGTGGTGTGTTCAGTGTTATCAGTGAATGTGTTTATTACAGTCTTATACAGTATCAGTAAATATCTGAAGTATCTGCAGCACAAACTGTGTTCTGATGATTCTAGTGATGTGTTCAGTGTTATCAGTGAATGTGTTTATTACAGTCTTATACAGTATCAGTAAATATCTGAAGTATCTGCAGCACAAACTGTGTTCTGATGATTCTAGTGGTGTGTTCAGTGTTATCAGTGAATGTGTTTATTACAGTCTTATACAGTATCAGTAAATATCTGAAGTATCTGCAGCACAAACTGTATTCTGATGATTCTAGTGGTGTGTTCAGTGTTATCAGTGAATGTGTTTATTACAGTCTTATACAGTATCAGTAAATATCTGAAGTATCTGCAGCACAAACTGTGTTCTGATGATTCTAGTGGTGTGTTCAGTGTTATCAGTGAATGTGTTTATTACAGTCTTATACAGTATCAGTAAATATCTGAAGTATCTGCAGCACAAACTGTGTTCTGATGATTCTAGTGGTGTGTTCAGTGTTATCAGTGAATGTGTTTATTACAGTCTTATACAGTATCAGTAAATATCTGGAGTATCTGCAGCACAAACTGTGTTCTGATGATTCTAGTGGTGTGTTCAGTGTTATCAGTGAATGTGTTTATTACAGTCTTATACAGTATCAGTAAATATCTGAAGTATCTGCAGCACAAACTGTGTTCTGATGATTCTAGTGGTGTGTTCAGTGTTATCAGTGAATGTGTTTATTACAGTCTTATACAGTATCAGTAAATATCTGAAGTATCTGCAGCACAAACTGTGTTCTGATGATTCTAGTGGTGTGTTCAGTGTTATCAGTGAATGTGTTTATTACAGTCTTATACAGTATCAGTAAATATCTGAAGTATCTGCAGCACAAACTGTGTTCTGATGATTCTAGTGGTGTGTTCAGTGTTATCAGTGAATGTGTTTATTACAGTCTTATACAGTATCAGTAAATATCTGAAGTATCTGCAGCACAAACTGTGTTCTGATGATTCTAGTGGTGTGTTCAGTGTTATCAGTGAATGTGTTTATTACACTCTTATACAGTATCAGTAAATATCTGAAGTATCTGCAGCACAAACTGTGTTCTGATGATTCTAGTGATGTGTTCAGTGTTATCAGTGAATGTGTTTATTACAGTCTTATACAGTATCAGTAAATATCTGAAGTATCTGCAGCACAAACTGTGTTCTGATGATTCTAGTGGTGTGTTCAGTGTTATCAGTGAATGTGTTTATTACAGTCTTATAGAGTATCAGTAAATATCTGGAGTATCTGCCGCACAAACTGTGTTCTGATGATTCTAGTGGTGTGTTCAGTGTTATCAGTGAATGTGTTTATTACAGTCTTATAGAGTATCAGTAAATATCTGGAGTATCTGCCGCACAAACTGTGTTCTGATGATTCTAGTGGTGTGTTCAGTGTTATCAGTGAATGTGTTTATTACAGTCTTATACAGTATCAGTAAATATCTGAAGTATCTGCAGCACAAACTGTGTTCTGATGATTCTAGTGGTGTGTTCAGTGTTATCAGTGAATGTGTTTATTACAGTCTTATACAGTATCAGTAAATATCTGAAGTATCTGCAGCACAAACTGTGTTCTGATGATTCTAGTGGTGTGTTCAGTGTTATCAGTGAATGTGTTTATTACAGTCCTATATAGTATCAGTAAATATCTGAAGTATCTCCCGCACAAACTGTGTTCTGATGATTCTAGTGGTGTGTTCAGTGTTATCAGTGAATGTGTTTATTACAGTCTTATACAGTATCAGTAAATATCTGAAGTATCTGCAGCACAAACTGTATTCTGATGATTCTAGTGGTGTGTTCAGTGTTATCAGTGAATGTGTTTATTACAGTCTTATACAGTATCAGTAAATATCTGAAGTATCTCCCGCACAAACTGTGTTCTGATGATTCTAGTGGTGTGTTCAGTGTTATCAGTGAATGTGTTTATTACAGTCTTATACAGTATCAGTAAATATCTGAAGTATCTGCAGCACAAACTGTATTCTGATGATTCTAGTGGTGTGTTCAGTGTTATCAGTGAATGTGTTTATTACAGTCTTATACAGTATCAGTAAATATCTGAAGTATCTCCCGCACAAACTGTGTTCTGATGATTCTAGTGATGTGTTCAGTGTTATCAGTGAATGTGTTTATTACAGTCTTATACAGTATCAGTAAATATCTGAAGTATCTGCAGCACAAACTGTGTTCTGATGATTCTAGTGGTGTGTTCAGTGTTATCAGTGAATGTGTTTATTACAGTCTTATAGAGGATCAGTAAATATCTGAAGTATCTGCAGCACAAACTGTATTCTGATGATTCTAGTGGTGTGTTCAGTGTTATCAGTGAATGTGTTTATTACAGTCTTATACAGTATCAGTAAATATCTGAAGTATCTGCAGCACAAACTGTGTTCTGATGATTCTAGTGGTGTGTTCAGTGTTATCAGTGAATGTGTTTATTACAGTCTTATAGAGGATCAGTAAATATCTGAAGTATCTGCAGCACAAACTGTATTCTGATGATTCTAGTGGTGTGTTCAGTGTTATCAGTGAATGTGTTTATTACAGTCTTATACAGTATCAGTAAATATCTGAAGTATCTCCCGCACAAACTGTGTTCTGATGATTCTAGTGATATTTAGCTGATAACACTGAACACACCACTAGAATCATCAGAATACAGTTTGTTCTGCAGATACTCTAGATATTTACTGATACTGTATAAGACTGTAATAAACACATTCACTGATAACACTGAACACACCACTAGAATCATCAGAACACAGTTTGTGCTGCAGATACTCTAGATATTTACTGATACTGTATAAGACTGTAATAAACACATTCACTGATAACACTGAACACACCACTAGAATCATCAGAACACAGTTTGTGCTGCAGATACTTCAGATATTTACTGATACTGTATAAGACTGTAATAAACACATTCACTGATAACACTGAACACACCACTAGAATCATCAGAACACAGTTTGTGCTGCAGATACTTCAGATATTTACTGATACTGTATAAGACTGTAATAAACACATTCACTGATAACACTGAACACACCACTAGAATCATCAGAACACAGTTTGTGCTGCAGATACTTCAGATATTTACTGATACTGTATAAGACTGTAATAAACACATTCACTGATAACACTGAACACACCACTAGAATCATCAGAACACAGTTTGTGCTGCAGATACTCCAGATATTTACTGATCCTCTATAAGACTGTAATAAACACATTCACTGATAACACTGAACACACCACTAGAATCATCAGAACACAGTTTGTGCGAGATACTTCAGATATTTACTGATACTGTATAAGACTGTAATAAACACATTCACTGATAACACTGAACACACCACTAGAATCATCAGAACACAGTTTGTGCGGGAGATACTTCAGATATTTACTGATACTGTATAAGACTGTAATAAACACATTCACTGATAACACTGAACACACCACTAGAATCATCAGAACACAGTTTGTGCGAGATACTTCAGATATTTACTGATACTGTATAAGACTGTAATAAACACATTCACTAGTAAACATCTGAAGCATCTGCAGCACAAACTGTGTTCTGATGATTCTAGTGGTGTGTTCAGTGTTATCAGTGAATGTGTTTATTACAGTCTTATAGAGGATCAGTAAATATCTGAAGTATCTGCAGCTCAAACTGTGTTCTGATGATTCTAGTGGTGTGTTCAGTGTTATCATTGAATGTGTTTATTACAGTCTTATACAGTATCAGTAAATATCTGAAGTATCTGCAGCACAAACTGTGTTCTGATGATTCTAGTGGTGTGTTCAGTGTTATCAGTGAATGTGTTTATTACAGTCTTATAGAGTATCAGTAAATATCTGAAGTATCTGCAGCACAAACTGTGTTCTGATGATTCTGGTGGTGTGTTCAGTGTTATCAGTGAATGTGTTTATTACAGTCTTATAGAGTATCAGTAAATATCTGAAGTATCTGCAGCACAAACTGTGTTCTGATGATTCTAGTGGTGTGTTCAGTGTTATCAGTGAATGTTGGTGATTGGCAAACAAACTTATTGTGCATTTCCGCCACCTACTGAGATGCAGTGTAGAGCATCAATGTTGAGTGAATAAAATAAAAAAATACAAATATCTGCACTAAATTCTTTTAATTATATTGGTTGCTTTTAAATAGTCTAGTAAAACTTCTGTTGACTTTCTTAACAAATTCTGAAGTGAGAATCCGTTCATACCTAATGACTTGATATAATTTTTGAGTATTCCCCTTTCATTATTATATCCTGTGCACTGTAATAACACATTTTACACTGTCTCTGGTAGCTCACATGTGCTACACAAGCCTGTATCATGTTTTCCTATGATCTGTTAAGACTGATTTAGTGCTGTATGCCCTATTCGGAGACGTGATATAACCGAATCGTCCCTTCTAGTGCCTTCCTTTTTCCTCCTTATCTCACATTTCCTGCTACATTTCTTTTATTGCTCTTTTATTAGTCCTATGATTTCGAATGTACTTAATGGTATAGTTATTTCTATTTCTGAAATATTTAAAGTCTTCTTGGCTATATCATCTGCTTCCCTTCTTGAGCTGGTACCCATACAAAACATATTTATATTCCTTGATAATGTAACCCGTATATTGTTTATAAAATTTGTAATAATATATCTTGATGATGATTTCCCGTTCATTAAACTTACTAAAACAGAAAAAGAATCTGAGGAGATCACCATATTTAATGGATGTGTCCTCCACTGAATAACCATCAGAACTGCAATCATTTCTGCTGTGTAAACAGATCAGTGATTTATCCTTTTAATTATTTTATATTTAAACTGGGGAATGACCACTGCTGAAGCTGTTCGCCCAGAATCTGGATCTTTTGATCCATCAGTATATATGTGCAATCAATGATTGTATTTCTGTTCCGTTTATTAAAGTCTCGTACATTCTCGCGAGTGTTTGATCAATCCCAGCATACAGCGCGCGCTTCATTAGCATAAAACAGTCCGGTATCTGCACGAGTTGTGGGAACACATTTGCAAACACATCGAGTTATAACGTGATATAAAACACCGCGATAAACATGAGCGACAACGAGAAACTGGACAACCAGCGACTGAAGAACTTCAAGAATAAAGGACGCGATCTGGAGGTAAATGCGCTGTGACGTCGATCACATTTTCACGCAATTCCTGAGAAATAAGCTGATATTCACACAGAATCGAGATCTGATCTTATACAGACAGTGTTTCCGAGGGAAATATTTATGTTTATATGGTAAGAGAGTGATTATATGACTCTGAGAGGTAAGTGAAACTGTTAGCAGTGTGGCTATCTGACCGGGCCCTCACCTCCCCGTTATCCTCGAGCTAACACTGATCACAGTTCATCACGAGAGTGTTTAATTCATCATAATGATGTGCAGAGCTGTGAAACACTTTCATGAACTGTGATGAAGGGTTCAGGGTTCGAGTTGTGCTGTGATCAGGCCTCAGTGCTCACATTACACCTAACATGACTGTTAGCATGACTGTTAGAACAGCATCCTCTCAACGCCTCTTTCTACATCACATGTGTATTATATCATACGGACACTATATTGACTTTCTACATCACATGTGTGCTCTTATAGATCATATGGACACTATATTGATTTTCTACATCACATGTGTGCTCTTATAGATCATATGGACACTATATTGATTTTCTACATCACATGTGTGCTCTTATAGATCATATGGACACTATATTGATTTTCTACATCACATGTGTGCTCTTATAGATCATATGGACACTATATTGATTTTCTACATCACATGTGTGCTCTTATAGATCATATGGACACTATATTGATTTTCTACATCACATGTGTGCTCTTATAGATCATATGGACACTATATTGATTTTCTACATCACGTGTGCTCATAGATCATATGGACACTATATTGACTTTCTACATCACGTGTATTATATCATACGGACACTATATTGACTTTCTACATCACGTGTATTATATCATACGGACACTATATTGACTTTCTACATCACATGTATATTATATCATACGGACACTATATTGACTTTCTACATCACATGTATATTATATCATACGAACACTATATTGACTTTCTACATCACGTGTATTATATCATACGGACACTATATTGACTTTCTACATCACGTGTATTATATCATACGGACACTATATTGACTTTCTACATCACGTGTGCGCTCATAGATCATATGAACACTATTGATTTTCTACATCACGTGTGCTCATAGATCATATGGACACTATATTGACTTTCTACATCATGTGTGCTCTTATAGATCATATGGACACTATATTGACTTTGTACATCACATGTGTGCTCTTATAGATCATATGAACACTATATTGACTTTCTACATCACGTGTATTATATCATACGGACACTATTGACTTTCTACATCACGTGTATTATATCATATGAACACTTGACTTTCTACATCATGCGTGCTTATGATGATGGAGGATGTGTATGCTCATAGGTCTTATGGACACTATAGAGTATTTTCTGTGGGTCATTCATTTATATATATCAGCATAATACTAAAATCGTAACTGCAGATTATTTCCCTTGATATTGTAATTGTGGTTAATTTTGATTTATAAGTCATATTCTTTGTCGGCTACACATTGATATCAAGCTTAAAACTGAATTATTTTATTTCAGGTTTAACATCAGTAAATCCAGATTGGTTGCTGAAACACATTGGCCTGCTTATAAGAAACATAAATAGCAAGGTTGATATTCAGATCTATTATGAATTATACACAGAAGTGAGCAACCAATGAAACGGATGCTTTCAACAGACTTCACTTGTGTCAGAATAATATACAATCACATATCTATACATGAGGGGTGCATTGAGTCATGGGGTGAATTTGGTTGTGTGTAATTGTGATTTATTAATGACTGTAATGATTTTCTCTTGTACAGACAATGAGAAGACAGAGAACTGAAGTGGTAGTTGAACTCAGAAAGGTAAAAACTGTTGAAAATTATGAATGTGTACATTCTCATGCAACAACTGAGGAATGTACGTAGTAGTGGTGAGACTTAAACAATAGCATAATATTTACTGAAAATTCTCAAAGACAACAGAAAATGTGCGTTATTTATTGACAAGGCTGTTGACTGTTTGCTGTAGAATAAACGAGACGAGCACCTGCTGAAGAGGAGAAACGTGCCACATGAGGACATCTGTGATGATTCTGATGCTGATGGAGATTTCAGAATGGTCAGAACAACTCAATCTCAGAAATATTCATTTAAATGCAAATGTTCCTTGATCTTAACATTTTGGATTCATTGGACTATGAAATCATTCTATATCTTTCAGAACTCAAAACATCCTCTTCAATTCAGAAAGATTTATTGAATACATAACATGATTGCGTTTTGTTATCCGACACCAGAAACCCAAAACTTTAACACATGACCACAAACATTTACACATCAGTAATGCCCATTGAGTGATCTGAAACTTGGCCTGTCCAGTCATAGTGAGGTAATGAGGAAATGGGATAATCACTGTCACACATGCAAGACAGCTATTGGTCTTTATATCAATACGGCTGTGATTCAGCTGCAGGGAATCAAAGCCGTGCTGATATATGGAACAGCAGCACAATTGTGACTGTGATTATTGCTTTTAGGCTAGTAAATCATTTTGAATGACTTATTTTTCTGACACAATATTGGGAGTTTGTGCATTTCTTCTCCGCCAGTGAAAATATTTCCAAAAGAAGCCAAAGTCGCTTTCTGCACTGCTCTCATACTCTGGTTTTAAACTAGATGTCTTTCGTTTGTTAAAGGGATAGTTCACCCAAAAATGAAAGTTCTCATTTACTCACCCTCATGCAATCCCAGATGTGTATGACTTTCTTTCTTTTGCAGAATAAAAATGAAGATTTTTAGAAGAATATTTCAGCTCTGTAGGTCCATACAATGCAAGTGAATGGTGACCAGAACTCCAAAAGCTCCAAAAAGCAGATAAAGTCAGCATAAAAGTAATCCATCAGACTCCAGGGGTTTAATCCATGTCTTCAGAAGTGATCCAGTTGGTTTTGGGTGAAAACAGACCAAACTATATCTCCTTTTTCACTGTGCATCTTGTCATTGCAGTCTCTCTACTCAATCATGATTTCAAGCTCGATTACACTTCCTAGTGCTTGACATGCGCAAACGCTAGATGGCGCTTTAGGAAGTGTAATCGAGCTTGAAATCGTGATTGACCAGGAGACTGCAGATGCCAAGGTTTATGGTGAAAAAGGAGATATATTTTGGTCTGTTCTCACCCAAAACCGACTGGATCCCTTCTGAAGACATGGACTAAACCACTGGAGTCTGAAGTCATTTTTGGGTGAATTATTCTAATCAGTTTTTTTTAAACCTCTTTCAAGTGAAAATTGTTCTCACTTTTTAACAAATCAGTTGAGACAGAGACTCTAAGATGCTCACCTGCTGGTGGAAATATGAAATCTTAAAAGGCACAGTAGCAAAAAAACAACACAAGTGGACCAAAAATTGTATAAATAAAAGTGTGCTTTAACATACTGCGTTTAACAAGATGGATGGTAGTGAAAGAACATATTTAGATGATTTTTTTTTTTTTTGTGGTGGGGCCAGGGAACATTTTGAATTACTGTCCAACTGGGCCAGTTGAGAGAAATCATTATTGTAGAGCTCTGACATCAGACTATTTAATTCTTATGTTTGTTTATTAAAGCATTTAGGAAGGTAAATAATTTTGTAAAGTAGTTTTTGCAGCAGTTCTGTTAACTTTTTCCTTTTTTTAAACAGCAAAACACTTCTCTGGAAGCAATAGTGCAAGTAAGTGAAAATCACATCAGTGTGTAAAGATGTTCTTTGGCAAAAGATTGTCGGATGATGAATGTAGTGACTCGTTTGAAATGCATCTTGTAGTTTTTTTTTTCTTGTTATGATTGTTATGAATGTGTTTATAGAATGCGACCAGTGATAATCAGGGCATTCAGCTGAGTGCTGTGCAGGCTGCACGGTGAGTAACACACACACACACACACATTACGTGTTTGAGAGCTGTTCGTGTGTTTGCTGTATTATGCGATCAGGCACTTGCTTAAATGTGGACCATGGTGAGACACTTGTGGCTTTTTTTGAAGTGAGAGAATATGTAGTACCTTAGAAAAAAAAAAACTGCTGTCCTGTACCCAACTTTTGTATTGGATGAGCACACTTCTTTAGTTCTCTAATGTTCTTTTATTGTGACCATTAATTGACAGGAAGCTGTTGTCGAGTGACCGCAACCCTCCGATAGATGACCTGATCAAGTCTGGTATTCTACCCATCCTCGTGCACTGTCTGGACCGAGACGACAAGTAAGACTGGTCACTGTGTGATCATCTGTGTGTGGCACTCTGTTTATTCTTCTGCTCATGTGTATTTGTCTCTTCTGCAGCCCATCACTTCAGTTCGAGGCGGCCTGGGCTCTCACCAACATTGCATCAGGCACGTCTGAGCAGACGCAGGCGGTGGTGCAGTCAAGTATGTTCTACACGCTCCCATTTAATGACCTGTTTTGTGCCGTTATCTTCTGCAGATGGGTTTAAGATGGACTGTTTCAGTAAATTAGCTGTTCAAAAAGTACTCCAGACTCATAGCAGTGATCAAACTTTTTTTTTTTTTTTTTTTTACTAAAAAATATTGAATACTGATTGAAGTCCAGTAATGTGTTCTGTAATTATACTGTAAAATTCCTGTTAAATTTAAGGTAAATACTGCTAGCTGAGGTTGCCAGAATTTTACCATAAAAATGCAGTGAGCATGTATTTATGTATTTTACAGTTCAGTACTGTAGATATTGTAATGTTAAAGGTGTCATGCATTGAGAAATAACATTTTCCTTGATCTTTTGACATATGAGGTCATAGTACTATAAAAACATACTGTAAGTTTCAGAACACAAAACATATTCGTTAGTCCAAAAAAAGATTTTATTGAAACCAATGTTCCTAATTGACTCGTTTTCTACTTCCTCGTCTGTATTACGTAATAGAGATGAATACATCAGTGCAAGTCTGCCTCTGCATAAAACGGTCAACGCCGCCATCATCATCATCATTGCCTCTTTGGCCCGCCCACAGGTTCACGGTTAGAGTGGTGATGAGAGTCGGCACGGCAGGGAGAAACACGGGGATTATTAGAGCAACAAGAGGTTCGAGATGTCTGCAAAGTTTACAAAACGTTGTGAAAAACAGACTCTTTGCATTTGATTCCTAATGATCCTAACATGAGGAAAGAGTGGCTGACATTTGTTTTTAATGAAGTCCCGCATCACGTCAGTAAGACAGTGTTTGTTTCAATTTACTGTGGATTCGTTTTCAAACAAGACACAGTTCGACGCAGGCTTTGCAGAGAGACTTGAATTAAGTGTATTGGACCTGACAGTAATGTTTCAACAGACACGTGCGAGTATCCATGTTAATTGTATTGCTTCATATTAAGGTTGAAACGATTAGAAGTTAGACAATGTCGACAATTAAAAAAAATATTAAAATTTTCGTAGTCGAACAGTTGTTTGTTTGTCTTTTAACGTAACATGAGATTATATTAAACTCTAATGATGATGCGTGAGAGCAGCACTGCAGTTCACACCTGACTGAGGAGAGGAAGAATTACACTCTAAACCTTCCAAACAGCTTCAGATGATGTAGATCACAAAGTATGAGGGAATTATAATAAATACAAAATAAGTAAATACTGAAGCACTCTCGTTGTGGAATAAGTGGAGCCGGAGATCTTTAAGGAAACACCCTGGTGTTACATCTTTAATGCACTTATATTTAATGCGTTACATATTTAATGCGGTTACATCTTTAATGCGGTTACATCTTTAATGCGGTTACATCTTTAATGCGGTTATATTTAATGCGGTTATATTTAATGCGTTACATCTTTAATGCACTTATATTTAATGCGTTACATCTTTAATGCAAATACATTTAATGCGTTGCATCTTTAATGCACTTATATTTAATGCGTTGCATCTTTAATGCACTTATATTTAATGCGTTACATCTTTAATGCAAATACATTTAATGCGTTACATCTTTAATGCAAATACATTTAATGCATTGCATCTTTAATGCAAATACATTTAATGCATTGCATCTTTAATGCAGTTACATTTAATGCGTTGCATCTTTAATGCATTTATATTTAATGCGTTGCATCTTTAATGCACTTATATTTAATGCGTTACATCTTTAATGCAAATACATTTAATGCATTGCATCTTTAATGCAGTTACATTTAATGCGTTGCATCTTTAATGCATTTATATTTAATGTTGCATCTTTAATGCAAATACATTTAATGCGTTGCATCTTTAATGCAGTTACATTTAATGCGTTGCATCTTTAATGCACTTACATTTAATGCGTTGCATCTTTAATGCACTTATATTTAATGCGTTGCATCTTTAATGCACTTATATTTAATGCGTTGCATCTTTAATGCACTTATATTTAATGCGTTGCATCTTTAATGCACTTATATTTAATGCGTTGCATCTTTAATGCATTTATATTTAATGCGTTGCATCTTTAATGCAGTTACATTTAATGCGTTGCATCTTTAATGCACTTATATTTAATGCGTTGCATCTTTAATGCACTTATATTTAATGCGTTGCATCTTTAATGCACTTATATTTAATGCGTTGCATCTTTAATGCACTTATATTTAATGCGTTGCATCTTTAATGCAGTTACATTTAATGCGTTGCATCTTTAATGCAGTTACATTTAATGCGTTGCATCTTTAATGCAGTTACATTTAATGCGTTGCATCTTTAATGCATTTATATTGAATGCGTTGCATCTTTAATGCATTTACATTGAATGCGTTGCATCTTTAATGCATTTACATTGAATGCGTTGCATCTTTAATGCAGTTACATTGAATGCGTTGCATCTTTAATGCAGTTACATTGAATGCGTTGCATCTTTAATGCAGTTACATTTAATGCGTTGCATCTTTAATGCAGATACATTTAATGCGTTGCATCTTTAATGCAAATACATTTAATGCGTTGCATCTTTAATGCAAATACATTTAATGCGTTGCATCTTTAATGCAGATACATGTAATGCGTTGCATCTTTAATGCAGATACATGTAATGCGTTGCATCTTTAATGCACTTATATTTAATGCGTTGCATCTTTTAATGCATTGCATCTTTAATGCACTTATATTTAATGTGTTACATCTTTAATGCACTTATATTTAATGCGTTGCATCTTTAATGCGTTGCATCTTTAATGCGGTTATATTTAATGCATTACATCATTAATGCTGTTATATTTAATGCATCGCATTAAAACTTCCAGGCTATGAATCAACCCCCCCACCCCATAAACTGCGTCTGGAATTTCATTAAATTTGGACTCTTGTAGCCTCTGTCTGGACCTCCCCATCGCAGGAAGGAAAGGCTGAGAACATTTAATTAGGCTACCAGTTTTAAAATACAATTGGCAGACGAACACATTATCGGTCAACCTATAATTTGTATTTATTTATATAATGGTACATAAAACTATTTTTATGTGATATATGTGGAAAACATGTCTGAAGTATTTTTAACTTGCATATATCCTACCCTGTTTTACTGATCATTATTAAGGCCATGTTGAATGTGTGCCCCTGCCTGTTTAAGTAAGAGTCTGTGATACATGATTTATTTTGAGATTGTGTTAGTTTGTTTTGGCATGGGGATACAGTATTCATTTAATTTGTTCAGGTCTTGAAAAAGGTCTTTAAAAGTCTTAAATTTGATTTCATAAACTCTGCAGCAACCCTGATTGTGGTGCACACTCACACAAACACAAAACACCATCAGGGTAACACACGTGACACTGAAATAATGCACTGATCATTCACTAAAAACACCAATGTACATAACTGATATCAAAAATAAGATGACAGAAGTATTTCAATAAAATAACACATGTGGTTGGGCACCCAGTGGTTTTTGGGAGTGCCCAATTTTTGTGTTTTACCATAATTTTAACAGCAGTTTACAGTGAAATATAATTTGTACAATATTTTAATGTAAAATGATAGTCTTGTTAAAAGAAACTTTCACTGTTCATAAGGTTAGTCCAGACTAGTAAACCAGTTAATGTTTATTTTTTACCCTTGCTTCTTTACACTTTCTGTTCTTTTCCCCTGAATGTTTTCTACAGTATACAGTGACTTACATAAATGGGGGTTTATGAAATGGATATTTAACCAATTTTTGAATGATTCACCACATTTGAAGCTGTTGCTGAAATGACTAAATGCACGCCCGTGACCCCTCATTGTCTTTGTTTTTCAAAGTTGAGCTATTTTTAGTTTTTAAGGCAACGTGACAGTGATGCTTTTGGCGTGAGATGTGATGCCATTAAAAAAGGCTTCTGGAATGTCTTCAGTTGTGCTAAGTGTGTGTGTGTGTGTGTGTGTGTGTGTGTGTAGATGCTGTTCCTCTGTTCCTGCGTCTGCTGCATTCTCCTCATCAGAACGTGTGTGAGCAGGCCGTCTGGGCTTTAGGGAACATTATCGGTGAGTGAGCACATGCAAACTACACACAGCTGTTACATACACAGAGACTTAATGTAATGGCTTGACAAGCACAGTGTTCTGCCCTGCCGATTGATTTCCTATTGAAACAGGAAGTAGGAGAGACATTTTTACATTATTTGAATAGCCAATAGCAATGACACAGATGTGAGCATTGGTGCAGGCAGTATTAGGGGAGGGACTGTGAAGTACATGATGATGTCATGGATATTAATGTGTATACTTATAGTTTTGTACTCTAGTATTCAGATGATCTCATCTATCCTGCATGCCTTTGCAAAAATACAGTAGGGCACATTTTGCACTGAGTTTCTGATGGAGAGATGAGTCTTTAAAATGACACCGTCAGACCATGAATACTAATGAGCTGGAAAAGGATGTGCTGTGATCAGTGAATCGTGATGTTGTTGCAGGTGATGGTCCTCAGTGCAGAGATTACGTCATCAGTCTGGGTGTGGTCAAACCCCTGCTGTCCTTCATCAGTCCCTCTATACCCATCACCTTCCTCCGCAACGTCACCTGGGTGATGGTCAATCTGTGCCGCCACAAGGACCCGCCACCACCCATGGAGACCATCCAGGAGGTACAAGAGTCACGGTGTGCACGTGAATGAGCCATAGACAGATCACATGATCTGACATGTCAGTTTAATACACTCTAGGCTTGTTTGCACCTAGTATTATTAACATCTCTGGTGGAAAGTGCTTGATACAGGTGTAAACGGGATCCAAAACGTCTTGTGATCAGATCACTCAAACCATATTTACAGAGCCAGAAGCATGTGTGTACATTAGTGACTAATATTGCTTTTATCCACCTTTTTCCTGAACGCAGAAGTGTTCCACGACACATAACGGAAGTCTGTTTCCGGTCTCCAGTGGTTTTACTCACTTCGGCATATTTTTGGTAGCAGATAATGTGCTGTTTAGCGTATTTAAATGGATAAGTAAAAAAGCATGTGGCTCCATGGTGTCGATACTTTACAGAGTCACGATTTACATCTTTTGACAGTGCCTCACTTGAGTGGGTAGATGATGTGAAGTAACTTAACTGCAAAAGTGGAGTCTGAACTCCATTTTTACTCTTAATGCTTGTTCTCCATCTGAATTGCTAGTTTTGGTAGTTTTTACACTGGTTCTTATGGAGACCGGAACCAGAAAACAGTCCAGTGGCAATCGGGATCATCATGGCGCCACCCAGTGGTTGCTCAGGAAAACTGTTTGATAAACGAGAGGTTCATATTGTGTAACTTTTTTTTTTTTTTTTTTTTTTAAACCTAATATGGCCAGTTGTTGTTTAAATGTAATTCCCAATCAAGTCAAAGCAGAATCGAGCCGTCAGAATCCATGATTGATTCGTGTGATTTGATCTCTTGTGTTTTCTCACACAGATTCTGCCGGCGCTGTGCGTGCTCATTCACCACACTGATGTCAATGTAAGTAAACACTCGCGTGCTGATGTGACCACACACACACACACACACACACACGTGTAAACGCGCTCTGTTTCTCTGGTCTAAGCAGATTCTGGTGGATACTGTTTGGGCTCTGTCCTATCTCACCGACGCTGGGAATGAACAGATACAGATGGTCATTGACTCTGGAATTGTGCCGTACCTCGTACCTTTACTCAGCCACCAGGAGGTCAAAGTGCAGGTGTGATACAGTCACTTCAAATACATGCTCTGAGATTATTGGCACATCACATAGCTGTGCTAGTTTCACGTCTGTCCTGTCACACACTCTCTCTCTCTCTCTCTCTCTCTCTCTCTCTCTCTCTCTCTCTCTCTCTCAAACTGTTCATATGGGAGTAAGCAGGGTAATGTACAGCCTTCAGAAGAGAGAGAATTCATCATGTTGCTTCTGGTCTGGACATGGTATAATGCACAATCTGAAGTGATCTTGTATGTGTGTAGACGGCAGCGCTGCGAGCAGTGGGGAATATTGTGACCGGAACTGATGAACAGACTCAGGTGGTGCTGAACTGTGATGCTCTGGGTCACTTCCCAGCGCTCCTCACACACCCCAAAGAGAAGATTAACAAGGTAACACACGAGTGGCTGAAGCTCACACACACATGCCGTGAGTCATATTACACACTAAATGTACTGAAGAATATTACTGTAATGCAAATAAACATGTTACATTTAGTTTTTTAATTTTTGTTTCACTTAAGATTTACTGTAATACAGTCAGCAGAATTTAAAGGCAGTAGAACAAATACTAATAATGTATAAATATATTAACATTTCAGTATCTTATTACTGCAGTGTGAAAATATTGTATGACATTTTTGCATCGTTATTGAAAATTGGGATGCAAAAAAAAATTGACATGTGACCTGCACATGTTCTTGATAGACTTCATGAGATTCATCCAATCATAATGTTATTTTGGTGTTTTTCTGTTGGATATGATGAAAGCAGAGGTGCAGCGCTTGTGTGAGTGATGTGTGAATGCATACAGACACAGTAATGTAAAGATCAACACATAGATTAGACATACATATTTCATTTTAAAGTAGAGTAATACTCAGTTGTGTGTGTGTGTGTGTGTGTGTGTGTCTGATGTGTGGTGGGTGTCAGAGGTCAGTGTACACTGCTGATAAAGGAGTGCATCTGAAGCGGGCCGCTCTCACATTGAGGCTTCACTGCGGTCCAGCTGATGATTAGAGCCTCAGTATCACCCTCTCCATCAGCCCCCACAGTGCTGCAGCCTCAACAGAGCCTGTGATTATACCCGTCACAGCGCCCTGCAGTCTGATCCAACCACTTTCTCTCACAAAGACGCATGTGCTCTCATGGGCTCGCTTCTAATGTTCTGTGTTTGTTCTGATGCAGGAAGCTGTGTGGTTCCTGTCCAACATCACAGCAGGGAACCAGCAGCAGGTCCAGGCTGTTATTGATGCCAATCTCGTGCCCATGATCGTTCTCCTGCTGGATAAAGTGAGTGACACTCTCTGTGTGCTGGTCTGCTCTGTGTAAATAGGGTTGCTAAAGTCATGGAAAACCTGAAAATATCTCAACTCGGAATGTAATTTCCAGGCCTGGAGAATTTATGGAAACTTTTAAACCAAAGATAAATTATTCTAGTTATGCTTAGAAAGCCACGTCTTCCATTGAACTGTGTTTAATTATGAGGACTCGTTGGTGGTAACAAACTTTATTACACAAGGGGGCGATAGTTTGTAGTACTGTAGTGCCCCTTGTGGATACACTGAGACACTTTTTGCATCAATTGCATAACGCTTGCATTCACATGCTTCTCTAGAGTATGTTTTATACAAAGTTAAAACACTGAGATTGGTACCTGACATGCAAACAGAAATCCTCACCAGCAGTCTCTGTACTGTTATTTTAAGTGTTTTCTGCAGATAGTCGTGATTACTGGATAATTATGTCAAAAGCTTTGGAATTGATTTGTTCCTACTGTTCATGAATTGCTCAATATAACAGAATGACATGTATTACAGGGTGACTTTGGCACTCAGAAGGAGGCGGCATGGGCCATCAGCAACCTGACCATTAGTGGCAGAAAGGATCAGGTGTGGTGTTCACTCGTACATGCACGTTGTGTAGTTAAAAGAAGGACAGTACTGGTTTAATGTTCATTGTGTCCTGTAGGTGGCATACCTGATCCAGCAGCAGGTGATTCCTCCCTTCTGTAATCTGCTGACAGTGAAGGATGCTCAGGTAGTGCAGGTGGTGCTGGACGGACTCAGTAATATTCTCAAGATGGCTGATGAAGAAGCAGAGACCATCGCTAACCTCATTGAGGAGTGCGGAGGTGAGCAGAGAGAACATCACTGTGATCTGGAGCCAATACTCCATATAACATCTTTGTAGTTCTGGAACAATAGGATTAGGAAGCGTAAAATCATAAACTATGTTTACAGTATAGTCTGTAGTTTGTATCTGGAAGTGCATTCAGTACAGGGAAAACCTCTCATAATAGCTTTTGTGGCAGCTTCCATTTAATAGGCTTTTTTTAAACCAGTAGACAATCTTATATTTATCAAAAATATTAACATAGTATGAAAAAGTAGCTAGTTAGCAGGATTGCTAACCTCACTGAAAATAAATGTAAAATAACAGCTCATATTTTGTTTAGTTTACACCTCCTTTACACCAAGTTTAAGCACCTCCTTCCACTGACCCTTTGGTGAAAGAACAATTTCACAGAGTTTTAAACCCTTTTGTACCCTTTTCTTAGACAGTGCTGTGTGTTTTTGGAAGGTGTCCTGTGTTTTTGCGGTTTGTAATGAAATGAATTTATGTGGTGTTCAGGTTTGGAGAAAATCGAGCAGCTGCAGAATCATGAGAATGAGGACATCTATAAACTGGCTTATGAAAT
This sequence comes from Myxocyprinus asiaticus, assembly GCF_019703515.2. Lineage (NCBI taxonomy): Eukaryota > Metazoa > Chordata > Actinopteri > Cypriniformes > Catostomidae > Myxocyprinus > Myxocyprinus asiaticus. Next base: position 852,181 of record NC_059374.1, read on the forward strand.
AATCGATCAGTTCTTCTCATCTGATGATGTAAGTCTGACAGTTCCTGCACATGTGTTGGATGTGGGGCATAGATTTGGACAAAATTTGCAATATACATAATGTACAATATTCACAGTATCAGTATACTGCACACTAGAGGCATGTTTTGCACTTGTGTATTGAAGGTTCAGTGTCACATTTGAATCTTAATGTCACAGATGTATTGTAGTAGGAGCAGCAGTAGTGCCTGTAGTTGTGTAGTCAGACCAGTTCATAAGGTCAGTGGTGACTGTACAATTCATCCACCTTGTGCCACCATTGGCAGTGTTATGACAGTATGTGCAAACAACCTTATGTAGTGCTTTCTGTTGCATCAAGAACTGCTGAACGTGCTGCTTATTCCATCAAGCATGTAATAAAGTGGGTGGGTGCTGATATCCATGATGGGCAGTAGTTTAGACCAGTGGTTCTTAAACCAGTCCTGGAAGCCCCTCACTATTGCCCTTTTCTGACACACCCAATTTAAGTCTTTGAGTCTCCACTAACGAGCTGATGAGTTGAATCAGGTGTGTTTGATGAGACATCCAAAATGTGTATTGCTGAGGGGCCTCCAGGACAGGTTTGAGAACCACTGGTTTAAACATCATTGAAAAACGCTTCCAATGAGCGCATCTGCTTACCTGAAGAGTCTGTCCAGCCTGTTTGCATCTCCAGCTTTAATCTCAACACATCCACAATGATGGACTGGTAGAACATGTGAAGCATCTTATTATACACATTAAATGACCAGAGACTTTTCAAGAAGATTCCTCTGACCCTTCTTGTAGATGCACTCTGTGGTGTTGATCCATTCCAGTCTGCCTTCAGCCTGAACCCTGAGGTTCTTGGATGAGTTCACAAGCTCCATATCACACTTGTGGGTGCAGACAGGAGTGGATGCTTTAATGTATACCGCTCCACAAAGCTTTTGAGTAGTCCACCCTCAATACAATGTGCCACTGCAGAGTCGTCCGAGAAATTCTGCAAGTCTGAAGTGGAGAGTGAATAGAAACAGAGAGAACCTTGAGGAGCTGCTCAAACTCATTTCTGCATTATCAAAAACTGGTTTGCCGGTGAGGTTGTTGGTGACCCAAGATATCATGGAGGCATCAACTATGTCCTCCAGTTTCTTTCCTAGCAGTGCAGGCTTGAATGGCTGTTGAAGGTATTGGTATAGTCAAAGAACATTTATCCTTACAGTGGTGCCAGCTGTGTCCAAGAGGGAATAGGCCCTGTGCATCAGCTAGATCAGTCTGCTCCAAGAGGATCTGAACTATTCACTGTCCTGAAGAGTTCAGATTCTGCTCCAGCACACCTGCCTGTAATGTTCAAGTAATCCTGAAAACCTTGATTAGCTTCTTCAGGTGTGTTCAGATAGGATTGGAATTAAATTCTGCAGGATGCAGGAGTTGAATGGGCAACTCTTGGCAAACTGCTCTGGGCCCAGTGACATGCCAACCTTGGGTCTCTGATATGCCGAAACCATCCTCCATCTTCATAATGACTATAGCCTAATAACAATGATATCTTCCATTTTAGGATGGTTGGGCATTGTTTTCTTTTGGTTCCTGGACTGGAAATTGTTGTCATTCTGCTTAGTTGATCTTGAGACTCTCTCAGTCAGAAGCCAGCAGGTCCTGAAGACTTGCTTATTTGTGAAAGCAAACCATTTTTTTCTCCCCTTTTTCTCCCAATTTGGAATGCCCAATTCCCAATGTGCTTTTAAGTCCTTGTGGTGGCTTAGTGACTCGCCTCAATCCGGGTGGCAGAGGACGAATCTCAGTTGCCTCCACGTCTGAGACCGTCAATCCACACATCTTATCACGTGGCTTGTTGAGCGCGTGTGGAGGCTTCATGCTCAACTCACCATGCGCCTCACTGAGAGCGAACCACATTATAGAGACCATGAGGAGGTTACCCCATGTGACTCTACCCTCCATAGCAACCGGGCCAATTTGGTTGCTTGGAAGACCTGGCTGGAGTCACTCAGCACACCCTGGATTTGAACTTGCGACTCCAAGGGTGGTAGTCAGCGTCTTTACTCGCTGAGATACCCAGGCCCCCCTGAAAGCAAACAACTCTTGATGGCAGATATTCCAGTGTCTTAAAGCCATAGAAATATCTGTTCATTCGGAGTTTTTGTATTTCTTCTGTCAAAGTGGTCTTATAGACTTGCCCCTGATTTTGCTGAGCAATGGCCTTGTCCCAAATAGCTCTCAGCTGTCCATACTTTGGTGTAATGCCACAGACTGATGGGCAGTAGTCTGGGTAGGACTTTGCACTGGGCAGTGCTTGTGAGCACTCTTCAAAATCATTAAATGACAAGTGGGACATCCACCATCTCATGGACTTGATGGCATGTGCAAGCCAGGCTGATTTTACACTATTTTTTCCAAATTCAATAAACTTTCATAAACATTACATTTTTGTCTTTTGAATATTACAGACAGCTTTGTCAATGTTGGTAGATTTTGAAACTGATATAAGGACCAAGTGGGCAAAGTTATTAGCCATTGAGTGCCTCTACATGCATGTTGTGACGTCCCACCCTACATGCAACACGAAATCAGGGTAATGGGCAAAAATCTTCCTGTGTCATTCGGTTGATTCTTGATTTATGACTTTACCCCGACAATGGAAGGCCATTTAAGGGTGCCTATACACTATGCCAGGCTCTGACACAGGGTGTTTGATTGATAGGAATCCGTTCACTCAGTTTCGAGGGTGTGGAAAGAGCCGAGTCAGTTTAAAATCATCCTGGGATGTAGCGTATTGGGTTTTAAAAAATTGTCTCGGTGATCAATGGATCCTACATCAGAGTGAGTTGTGGCAAAAGTTGAAATGCTCAACTTTTTTTTATTTCATCCCCTTTTCTCTCCCCAATTTGGCATGCCCAATTCCCAATGCGCTCTAATTCCTCGTGGTGGAGCAGTAACTCTCCTCAATCTGGGTGGCGGGGGACGAATCTCAATTGCCTCCACTTCTGAGACAGTTAACCCGCGCATTTTATCACGTGACTTGCTGAGCGCGGTACCGCAGAGACTTGGCATGTGTGGAGGCTTATGCTATTCGCCACGGCATCCAGGCACAACTCACCACACACCCCACCAAGAGTGAGAACCACCTTATAGTGACCACAAGGAAGGTAACCCACGTGACTCTACACACCCTAGCAAACTTTCGTGTGTAGGTGCCCTCAGGCATTTAAACAACCTTGCCCGTTGTCAGCTTATCAAGCATAATCGGTGTAAAGTTGTGTATGTAAGTGCACTTAATGTCCCAATATTATCCAATTAATCATTGGATCAGTAGTCTAAATAACAGATGTGGGGTCTGTTCCAAAACCTAGTGAGCTTCCTCCGGGGGGGAGCATTTTAAGGCATCATTGGCACACTCCCGACATGAAAGCGGTTCTAAATGTAGGTATCTCACTTATACTGCCTCTGAGACACTGAGACTGGTCCCATTGTGTGACCCATTTCTTGGTCTAAGAGGCTACTTGGGGTCCCAGATGGTTATTGGTACCCAAGGAAAAGGCCCCTGTAAGGCTAGAAGTGACACGAGTGAACCTGTAGTCAAGGGTCTGCTGTGGTCAAGTAACCAGAATGAGCCTTAGTACCGCGGGGAGTACCTTACTTTAAATTCTCACACGAGAGACTCATTCACAAAATCACCGTCAGGAGCCGCAAAGGGTCACTTTTGTGCCCATCGTTTAGTATTGTGAAGAAAGTGAGTTATTATGATTAATATTTGAATTGTGTTTTCATGTGTAGAAGGTGATCTAACAATGCAAAATGAATGGCAGCATTAAAGTTATAGTTTAGTTAGCTCATGAATTGATATACAGAAATGCTCCAATGTCAACCTTTTTCAGTAAATTAAAACTGTTGCTTCATGGATATTAGCTATTAAATTATCGTCCTGAAAATCAAAATGAAAATACATTTGTGAACATTCATTTGTTAGCCCTAATGGAAAAACAACAATGCATTTAATGGTGTTAATCCATGTCATAATTGACCCGGCTAGTTGGCAGTGTTAGACCCGCTCATATTTATATTTGTGTGTGTGTGTGTGTGTGTGTGTGTGCTTTTTGTTCTTTTTAAATGGTTACAGTGGATGGCGTGGACCATTTTATTCAAAATATACTGTCCTAGTGAGTAACACTGTCGCTCCCTGTGCTATAGTCTAATTCCCTGACATCGGCTCATCTCACATAACTGTCTGTTTGGAAAACCTCACAAGGTAGAAGCCAAAAGTGCTGGAGTGATGGATGTTGTATATTTATTAAGTTAATCAGGTCTGTGAGAAAACAAAATAATGCAACCAAATGCTATAACGTAGTTAATAATAATAACAAAAATAATATCTGTATAAATAGTTTGTTAAAGCATTATTAATGATACAATAATAATTTTACATTAATCACTTAGTATATGAATCACATGACATTTTCATTGTGAAATTGTTTTATTCAGTTGGCATAAAGGTTTTTTTTTTAAAGGGATAGTTGATCCAAAAAGTAAAATTCTCATCATTTACTCACCCTCATGTCATCCCAGATGTGTATGACTTTCTTTCTTCTGCAGAACACAAATGAAGATTTTTAGAAGAATATTTCAGCTCTGTAGGTCCATACAATACAAGTGAACTCTGAAGCTCAATAAAGCACATAAAGGCAGCATAAAAGTAATCAATACGACAGCAGTGGTTTAATCCATGTGTTCAGAAGTGGTATGATAGGTGTGGGGGAGAAACAGATCAATATTGAAGTCCTTTTTTACTATAAATCTCCACTTTCACTTTCAGATGTGAAAGTGAAACTAAACAGGCACTACATGTGACTTTCAGAAGTGAAAGTGGAGATTTAGGGTAAAAATTATTTATTATTATTATTATTATTATTATTATTAAATTATTTTATTTATTATTAATCTTTCTCACCCACATGATCTGGTTCAAAAACAAGATGACCAGCACAGCAGCATTATCAGTTTTAGCTAATGGGTGACAATAACACTTGTGAGCATCTTTTTTTCAAATGAGGTGTCTTTAATCGGTGTGAAATGGTGCACATTATTAAGCAATGTTAACTTGTGCATCACGTTCACCATATGATGGTCTTGTTAGATTATGACATTGTATGAAATCTGAACATCTTTTTTTCTCATCGAAACGCTGCTCCCAAATATTATGCGGCATTATAAAATCAATCAGTAATTGAATGAACAACCTGCTAGAATTAAAGCCCTACTGAGTTTTTTTTGTTCTTGGTGTAAATATATTTTTTCATGCATGTTGCTAATAATCGATCATGTTCTTGGCTGGCAACAAGTGATAGCCCTTTTCCACCGGAATTGCGATTTTTGTTCTCATACTGAGCCTGTGCTCCGCTGGTTCACGGCCGGGGCAATCTGGAGCCTATCGTAAACCAGACGCACTTTTCCACTGACCTGAGAGCCGAACGGTCACGCAACGGGTTACTTTCTATGTGGTAGTTTCACGTGACTACCTCAAACATAAACCAACACGGCGTGGCACAATGTGTTTGTGTACAGCTTTAACTCTTGTTTTTGAGGACATATTTAAATATACGGATTAATGCAATCCATCATTATTACATTAGATTGTCGGAGACGACATCTACGCTAAAGACGACAGGTAGTTACATTATACTGTATGAACTATGGCTTAACTTGCTAAGTTCAGTAAACTGTTACAGTGGAATCATTATCATTGGTGTAGCAGATGGTTGTATTTTCATTTTTGTCATGGCATATAATATTAGTGATCGAGAATCCCACTGTTTTACTTAACGGATAGCAGCAATCTTCCAAACTTAGTGAGTAGCTAGTCAAAAATCCCCTTTATAGAACAAAACAATGCACAAAATAAGATGACAACAGTGTAAGGCAAGCTAACAAAGTTGGCAAATATATCATCTTATTGATCGGCTGCAGAGGACACCGGCAATTCACTGTTTATCATGAGTGTTACTGGCTGAATTCAATGCCCTGGTTAGTTAGCAGGCTGGTCGGTGTCCGAGTCCAAAACATCGTTGCTCCGTCCACTGTCACTATCTTATGTTCTTCGTATGGTCCCTATACTCCCTTAAATGTTTTTCAATTTGTTTATAATTTGGTCAGTTATCTGATTGAAGGCGGCGTGCATCATTTTGTGCTGTATCTTCATTCTCGGAGTATTTTTTTTCCTGTGCAGTCTCTCTACTTTATCTCTGATCTTAAATACAATATTGCAAGTAGAGCACTCGTTTCGTCGTGTTACATGAATGCTTTTGATGTCTGAATTTTGTGGGTTATTTTTGTTGTTATAGAGTGAAGAAGTACTCCTTGCTGCAGGTGGTAGCTACTGTTGTTGTCTGGGAAGACTTTACCATGGTGAATAAACATTATTCTGCCCCCTGACGTAATCGGTTCCCGCATAGAGACCAGGAAGCTTTTGGGGCCGGTGTCGAACCAGGTTTTCGGCCCCGGAACGGCCTTTTCTGTAGTGGAAATGTGTGGAAAAGTTCGAGAATTCGCATCGGGCCAAGAACCTGCACCTGAACCATGTCAGTGGAAAAGGGCTATGAGTCCCCACTGCACCTTTTTCAGCTCAAACAAAAGGTGTGAATCGCTGAAGCTCTGGGTGTTAAAGCGTATGTCTGTTGAATAAAAGTTTCTAGAAAATGTCTAGATAAAGTATTAAAAGGTTTCTAAAGTCTTAATGCACTAAACTGATTGGAACACGGATCTGTCCTGATGTCCTCTTCTGATAAAATAACCATAGTATCACCATGGTATTTTGTAGTAAAATAATTGTAACCACAAAAAAAACAAAAAAAAAAAACATGGTTACTATAACACCATATACTCTAGGAACACCATTGTTAAAATCATCAAATCTGTTTTCCACCAAATAAAATCATGGTTACTACAATATTACTATAGTAAAACTACCTTTTATTAATTATAAATGGTATAATTTATAAATGCACCATTGGAGCGACACTCAACACACTGTATTTCGATGTTGCCAATAGACTAAAATCTGAAATCAAATAGTCACTCCAAAAAATAATCAATATCAAGCTTTGGGGCAATATTGGTTAATAGCAAATATTAACTACTAATAAAATACTACGACAGAGAGTGAAATAACAAAGTTCATAACCTACAGGTTTGAACTGCATAGCGTTTCTGGTTATTACATTTGTAGCGTAAAACTCCAATACGTTTTTAATGGCTGATGCCGATATCCAGAGAGCCGGGTGGCCGATAGGCTGATACAATGCCAATATATAACACATTTTAATATAGTTGATAACATAAACAAAATTGCTAAAAAAAAATTAAAACTCTTGTTTAGCACTATATTTACTTAATTTCAACAGATGTAGATAGGAAGTCCCACCTTGTAGGTAAAAGAGCCAATCACCTCTTAGATAGACATCGCCTATCAATCAACTCAAACGCGCATTAGCTATAAAAGCTAGTTTTTTAGTGTAATCTGGGGTAAAGAAGCACCTGCTTGGATTGTCATCATGATTTGTGAATCAGAAGAACTTTTGATCCTGAAGTTTGAGTAGGGCTGATAGAGTACGTGCTTCAGAGGAAGATATTAAATGAGCGCTCGATGGGAAGAAAACGCTGGATTTTCGTGAGGTTCGTGAATTACATCTGTTTATGTGTGTAACGAGGGAAAAGGGAAAGGAGGCAGCGAGAACCGGCTTGACAATAAGTAATTTAATGATCAACTTAAAGCAAAAGACGTAGAGCACAAACGCATACAGGGCAGCTGCCTGTAGCTCTCTCTCTCTCTCACGAGCTGCTGCCTTTATCCCTCACATTGGCTTGATTAGCATGATTGGGGCGGGGCGTGTCATCCCAGCCCCGCCCTCCTCGTCACACTCCTCCCTCCTTTTGCTTCAAGCCGGGGAGCCCCCGGCATGCCGTACATCAAACCCCCCCCGCCTGCCGGCAGTCCTTCCCCACCTTCTCGGACCTGGGAGGGAGACAAGGGGAGGAAAAAAAAAAAAAAAGAGGGAAAGGCCAACACGGAGCAACAGTGGGAGAGAGAGAGAAAAAAACGTACTCAGGTTCTGACACACCATCGTCCAGTCTTCGACCACTCCTCCCCGTTGCGTTTTGGCGGCCGGTAGGGAACTCCTCCGCCCCTGGCAGTGGCTCCATGTTCCAGGCGGCCGGCAGCGAGCCCCTCCTCCCCTCATGGACGGCGGCCATTTCTCCGCATCCAGGTGGTCAGCAGCAACTCCTCTGTCCCACGGCTGCTCCTTTGAGTGGGTGGCAGTGGCGAGGTCTCCACGACAGCGCATCCCTCCTCCTTCCCGGGTTACGGGAAGAGGCGGCGAGAACCAGCTTGACAATATAAATAATCATTTAATGATCAACTTAAAGCAAAAGACATACAACACATGCATACAGGGCAGCTGCCTGTAGCTCTCTCTCTCTTTCCCGAACTGCCACCTTAATCCCTCTCCTCGGCTTGATTAGCCTGATTAGGGGCCGGGCATGCATCATCCCGGCCCCACCCTCCTCCTCGCCACAATGCGCATATTTGCAAACGGTAAATGATATTAGTTTTATTGATATTTGCCTTTTATCATTAGAAAAGTTACAGGGAACTGTTGAGGAGAGACTGTTAGAATATGTGCTTTAGAGGTAAATAAATGAGCGCTCCACAGGATACTGGATCTGATGAAGTTGTGTGAGGTTGGTTTATTTGACATCTGTTTAAATGAGATATGTGCATATTTGCAAACGGTATATAATTGTAGTTTTATTGATATTTGCCTTTTATCATTAGAAAAGTTACAGGGAACTGTTGAGGAGAGACTGTTAGAATATGTGCTTTAGAGGTAAATAAATGAGCGCTCCACAGGATACTGGATCTGCTCAAGTTGTGTGAGGTTGGTTTATTACATCTGTTTAAGCGAGATATGCGCATATTTCAGATGGTATATAATAGAAGTTTTATTGATATTTGCCTTTTATCATTAGACAAGACAGTTAAAAGTTACAGGGAACTGTTGAGGAGAGAGAGGGAGAATGCAACAGGTGAGCACTTTTAACATTATGAGCTCAAATGCGTCTGCTGCGGCTCTGATATGCGGAACGTTTAAATTACATTGTGCTGCACACCGGTCTATTGTAATAACACGATAGCATGTAACAAAATGAACCGTGACTGGTCAATTACATGTCTCAGTCACTTCACATGCAAGCAGGTGATTTTCAACGCCCTCAAGAAAAAAAAAAATCGGCCAAACAGAAAAATGAATCGGCTTCAGCAACATATCGGTTGACCGCTGCAAAAAATGTCATCGCTGTACTAACTTCCACCCTAATTCATGTAATGGAAAATTGCGATTCTTTTTCAAATATTTTATAATATTTCATTAAGTATTCTGCTCCCATAAATAATGATTCTGTTCACTTTCTTTTGTTTTTATTGCCAGGAGAATATAACATAATGACACAATGGTATACATATAAATTAATTCACATTTGATGATAATATGGGCTATTATAGAAGTGATGGGCTAGCCTATCGGCACATTAAAAGAAAGCACAGGTTAATTGTCTTAACAGTTTTTGGAAGTCACATTTGTTTGAATATGCGGTCTAATGATACTCGCTCATAACATCTGTGCATATGTATACAAATACTCACAAATGATAATTCTCTCTAATGAAATGTGAATTAAAAAATGCATACAAATAACTCCAATGTGTGGACGTCCTCGTGAACGCTGAATGCTGCAGTAAAGTCTTTATCATGGGTCTCCATTGCAATGTTTAGCCAGAAAATAAATGTTATTGTGTTAAGTTTTGTTGTTGTTTCTCTTTTTTTTATTTTATTTTATTTATTTTTTTTATGGCATTTGGCAAAACGAGCTTAACTTGCCCTTACCGCCTCCATCTGATTGGTCATTACGTTGGGAGAAAGAGCTTTGAGGCATTCAGCTCTGGCCTGTTGAAATTCTATGGTCATAGCGCCCTTTAGGGATTTTAGAGCTACTAATGACCCATTCATGCGGTGATCATGGCGGTAGAAAGCCTGTTCTGAATGGATACCCACTGTAGTTGATAACTGGGGTTGAGAACCATTCCCTCATGAGCAAAGTCATTTGTATGGTTCATTTTGTTTTATAATCATTCATATGTTTCTTTCAGATTGACGAGGACTCAAACCTGGTTCCAGAGGCGATCCAAGGAGGAACTTACGGGTTTAACTCCTCTACCAACGTGCCAGCAGAAGGGTTCCAGTTCTAGAAGGTGAAGCGACACGTGGAGTTTTGTTTGTGATGCAGCACTCTGTTCAACATTAAAATAATTAGAGAGAGAGCGCGAGAGAGTATGAGAAATATTAGATCTGTTGTGCTTGTCTGATGGGATCCACGGCTGCATCTTATCCAAGAGAAATTGAGTGGAGTTCGTTTGGTATTCTTACTGAAGCGGATGTCCAAATGACGTTTGAGATGGCGAGCGAGTGGATGTGAGTGAGTGAGTGGATGACTACGTTTCAAAACACAACCATCAAAACCGAACACGCTCAGAGCGAACTTCATTAGAACTATCTGGTGTGTGTCTTTTCAACAAAAACAAAATCAAACCAATGGGAATAAATGAAGATATCGCACATTAGTAATCTAACGCAAGAACATTTAAGGAGAACCTCACCAAGAATGACAACAGAAAAAACGCTTCTGTGGTGGCCCCAGCGGCACGACGTGTCCGGATACGTGTGTTTTTGAGTGTGATTTGTGTATGAATGGCCCCTGAACCGATGGGCCCGATGATCTGACGTGCTGGCGAATGGACAGTCCTCCCCCTGCACGCTGGCGGGGTCCCGCAGTCCAGCGGCACGTTATTGTGATGCATGTGCACAAGTGAATGGACGTAATGGTGTGTGTGCTTGACTGACTGATTGACTGACTGGCTGGTGAAATGCAGGACTGAATGTAACGGAATGCAGCGAGTCGATATTGAAAAATCAAACAATGCATCGAAGGTGACAAATCTGGAAATTCAACGGGGACATACGGAATCGACCGTAGACAAATATTCACCTTCGATGGAATGACATGACATCAATGATCTAAAAAAGACAAATGTCATTTACCCTTTTTTCTTTATTTTTAAAGTATGATTTAGTATTGATGACACTGGACTGAGCTTTGGGAGCAGAGTTGCATTGAAGATCAATCGCGTGGCTTTTTGGGACGTGCGTTTTGCCCCAGTGTGTTTTTCTTTCTTCCCCCGTGGTTTAGTGTTTGGCTTTTATTTTTCAGTGCTGGTGTAAAAGCATATAATACACATTGTGCACTGTTTGCAGAATCTTGGGCTGTTGTACATTTATGACCTTTACCACTCTACTTGCATGATACTTGCCCCTCTTTTCATTTTCTGTTCTGGGAAGAATTCAAAATCCATTTGCATTCATCTGTCACATGATCATGGGGGGTATTAGACAGACAGCCATTTTATGGATGAGAGATTTCATACATATCCTTTGGATGTGCTAAACTGCAGTTTAGTTCATTTTATTGGGTTTTAGTTTTGTACGTTTTAAGCTGCTTTTTTTTTTTTTTGAGAACCTACTGTGCTGTCTCAGATTGTTTTTGCCCATTTACACCCCTCAGATCCAGAGTAGCTGTTTTATTCCTAGTTCTGTTCAGTATCGAGCTACATTAAAGCGGTAAGATGTCTTTGATTTGAGACGTCTTTGAGTCTTCTAGCTGCCCGCAGACTGTGTGCAGTGCCTTCATCGTAAAGCACGTACAGATAACAGAAAGAACGTGCGGTTTCCACTGTAGGTCTGTGATCCTTTTTGTTTCTTCATTTTAGTTGACTGTAGAGCTTTCCTCAGTTTTGCATAATGTCTTGATGGCTATTATTCTGTTTTAATTTACACCATCTCCCTTCCCCCCACACAGTTTGCAAATATGTAGTTTCAAAGAAGAAAAAACAATAGATGGTATACCTAACCTGTTGGACATAGACTACAGGCTCTGTACCAATTCAAATAAATATTCAAACGTGTCACTTTTGGTGCCTTTTTTTCACCTTTCCACAACTCTGTTCAATATCTGGAATCGATGATACCACAATAGTACAGTGGTTCTCAACCTTTTTGACTCCAAGGCCCCCCACTGTCCAAGAATATATTTGAAGGCCCCCTTGCCCGAAACTAGATACGTCTGATTAAAATAATTCATCATGGATCATTTTTGATTCTAGAAGTTTCAGAGAGTCTGTTTATAATTTGTAGGCATACAGTATTTTTCAGCATTTTAATTAAGTTGGATTATTTTATTTAAATATTTCTTATTTTAAATCAAGTCATCTTGAGGTCCCCTTGGAACTGTGCTGTGGCCCCCTAGTGGGTCCTGTCCCCCTGGTTGAGAACCACTGTAGTAGACCAAAACAAGTAATGCTGCTGGAGCGATGTTTGTGGAAGTTGTCTGTAGTCACACTCCTAATTGTCATTTAAGCCAAAATAATTTAAAGGCTTATAATGGGATATATCATTACATGTACTGTCCTGAAACTTTACACAGTCTCTTGAGTAATTGACTCAAGGTCAGAGTTTCATTTCAAAAGTTTTGCCAAAATACAGCCTCACATCCTGTTTGGTGTCTTTTTGGTCAAATATCAAATCCAGTTACGCAGGTTTATGGTTTAGCCTGAGCCAGTTTTATTGAAGAGTGAACAAATTATGGAGGAGTACTGCATAAATATTTTCAAGGATATGTTGTTGACCTTGAATAATTTGGAATCTAATTTTAGGATTCCACTTTCCAGTGGTGGATGTAATCTAATTACTTAAGTCCAAGAGTACACATTACATTCAAAATTTTTGTAATTTTACAGGGATGCAAACTCCTCACCTTTCAGCGAAATTCCCCATTTTGAAACCGAAATTGGTCACTCTTGTGATTCATGCAGATCCAAAGAGTTTTTGTTTTGGGGGTCCCGTGTAATTAATTGCAGCAGCGGCCAATCGCATACTTGTAAAACCGCAGTCCTGAGGCATGCTTGGCTTCAGCAGTGCGTGCCCAGTGATTCTGCGTCTGACAGGAATGGAGTGTGAAGGGCTTGGAAGCGGCACTCATGAAACTTTTCAATTTAAAAACAAACCAAAGGGGCATGTTTTTCGTTCACTTTGGCATTGGCATGTGAGTCTACCTTTTGTTCATTAAAAAAAAAAAAAAAAAAAAAGTGGCAGAAGTCATTTGTAAAAGTGACTGATATTTATACGCATTAAGGGGCATTCACATGACTTGCGTCAGCACTGCCAAATACATTGGAGTGACGCGTCAGCTCCAGCTTTACACCAAATTGTTTTTCACACACGTTTTTGTCTCACAAATGATCTCCAGGAGTGGTCAATGAACTAATCAGTAAATGAAACTGAACAAATTTATAAAGCTGAATCAAGCCACAGCTAAATAGCCTTTCTTTTTGCAGCCAACTCTGCACAATTGTGCAGTTATTTTGCTTTACTTGAATCATTAAAATTGGTGCTTTTAGCTTATTCTTTAAAAAAAGATCCCCACAGAACATGTTCCTGGACCAGAGTTGCTCACCTTTTTCGCCACTCATAGCTTTGCATCCCTGAATTTATGTTAGTTATTGATTTTCAGTTAATTAGTTTTTAAAGTGTTATGAAATCCCCATAGTTCAGCACCAGTCGTTCCCAATTAAGACAAAAAAAAAAAGAAAAAAGGGTCAAATAATAAAAAGTAAAAAGGTGGGTGGGTCAGTCACAACTCACGATAGACATGACAACATCAAATTTGAGAGGAAACAAACGGATTTTGAACGCAAGACCGCCATTACAGCATCTGTGTGTGAGGGGGAACAACAGTGTTCAGAGGTAAAGTAACTTGCTTTTTTTCCATGTATTGCTTGAATTAACCTTATTCAATGAAACAGTCATTCATGCTCAAATGAGATGTTACATAAATGCTTGGTGTGTGTTTGACGCTAAGAAACTCGCATAGTGAAAAATCCTGCAGAGTCCCAAAGATGCAACATTACATTAATTAAATGGAAGAGTGATGTATGAGCGCATATTGGAAATAAATTGGTTTGATTCTCTTTTGGCTTGTAAAGTTGCCGCTCACCAGGTTGAGGTTTTTTGCATGTTCCAACAGAATAGATTGGCTGCTAAGCTTTTAACAAGATCCACTTGTTTTAAATTCCATAAAGTATACTAACATTTACTATATAACCTTAAAGTTCCAAAGAGCTGTAATTACGTAGATGATTAATAGCGAAATAGTTTATCTACCTGACACCGTTTCAGTACAAGTCTTGTGTAAATGCATAGAAATTCATGAGGCAAAATACACGCATCACAAAAAACGTCTAAAATTGATTTGGATAGGGTGACCGTGAGTATTGATCAAATGTGCGTGACATTTGCTGTCAGATAGATAGATAGTGTGCTGCTCTCGGTAAAACCCCAAAAATAGCACTCTGTCAGCAGGTATTCAGTTATGCAGCTGCTATAATCAATTCTAGACCAACAAAAACATATTTCTGTTAACATGCCATTCAAGGTGGACTCTGTAATTGTTACTGTGTATTTACTGTTTTTTACTTTGCTGAGAATGTATATTTATTCCAGCAAACTATATCTTAATAAACCGCACCAAACCCCTTTAAAAGCGTAGTTAAAATAGACGATTAAGTTCATAGACTGCCTTATGTTCTCCTTTTGAACACATTAGTCTGCAAATTTATTTAGCCAATTATTATTACTGTTGCTGTGGTTGCTGCCCTTTTTCTTTTTTTTTTATATAGACAAACTTTTTTATTGATGTAATAGAGATTAAATTTAACTTGACAAATTGTACTTCAAGTACAGTTTGTCAACACCTTTTTGGTTTGCAGATGGCTGAAAGGAGGGGGAAAAAATCAGAGTGAAGGATGGATTTCACACAGCCATTTCCAGGGGAGGCAGTTTGCAAAGAATTCCAAATGAATGTGAGCATGGGGTCAAAATGAAAAGGAACAAAAAAATAACTCTAACCTGTGGACCCATCTAAATATTTACCACTCAACTGTCTTTGAAGAGGCACAGAAACCAAGAGATGCTGAAGAGAGAAAAAAAAAAAGAGCCACATTCAAGCTTCTCTTCCCAAAATGTTTTAAAAGCAGACAAAGTGGCAGATAACTGATGTTTGCTCAAAAACACTTGACAGGATTATTACAAAGATGATTGCTACAGACAACCAGTCATTCTCCATGGTTGAAAAAGGCTTCCAGAGACTCAAGGCTGCTGCAGAACCAATATATACACTGAAGAGTGAAAAGTTCTGCTGCACAGAGCTGTTCCCCAGTATTTATAGTAAAATATTCGAGAAGGTTAAAGGCAGGTTGTAACTTAGCTTCTACCGTGGACAGGTGCAGCTGAATCTCTAATGAGACTAACATACCTGCGAATCCACTGATCATCAATGAAATGGCAAGTAATTCTGAACACTAAAGCAATGACTGGATCACATACTGGAGAGTACATTAGCGAGATGTTCCTTGGCATGCCTGAAGAATGGGAAATTAACAAAGACAGTTGTATTGTTCTCAGGGATAGTGTTGCTAACATTGCTGAAGGCATGAGAATTGCTGAACTACCTGACATGAGCTGCAGTGCCCAAAAACTCTGTGCTACCCATTTTAATGACTCCTAACAGTGTTTAGCACAAACCCAGCAGGACGTTGGCCTACCTGTACGTGCCATCATTCCGGCTGTGCCAACCTGATGAAATTCCACCCTACACATGCTGGTCAGGCGTTGAACATACGCTCACCAGCCACTTTATTAGGTACACCTGTACACCTACTTGTTCATGTGATTTATCTAATCAGCCAGTTGTGTGGCAGCAGTGTAATTATAAAATCATGCAGATATGGGTCAGGAGCTTCAGTTAATGTTCACATCAAACATCAGAATAGGGAAAAATGTGACTGGGGGGTTAAAATGGGAAAGGAGGCGGTGGGAACCAGATGAACCATCAAAGTAATATTTAATGAAAATGTAAAAAGACACAAACATAAACACACACATGGCAGCTGCGTGTGGCTCTCTCTCTCCTGAACTGCCGCATCTGGCTTGTCTTTATCCCTCTCCTCGGCTGATTAGCCCAACTTCTCAGTGTCCACATATGTGGACATACATTTTTAGGAAAACTATATAACTTTATTTTTTTAATCAAAATTTAGTGAATGACTTAACCTCCAGTGTGCTGTCTGTCTGCACTGGTCTCAGAACTGTCCGAAATACACTTTATTTTCATGCCAACTCCATATAAAGCCTCTGAATGCAACATTTTCCAGCTTTTGGATGCATCTATTGATTCTCAATGTGAAAATACTCAGTGAATATTGGATATTTTAACTGAAACTGAGCATACAGTCCACGAATGTGGTCATTGTGTTTAACAGTGTGGCGTTTTGTGAGACTAGAGACTTTCAACCAAACACAAACTCCTCTGCGATCGCCGCCCTGTTGTTTTGTCACATGACTCCGTACGTCGAAAGTTTAACCGTTTACTGATGGCACAGAGTCTCCTGAACTGAGATCAGTCGGTTTCAATTAATTTAAATTATGCATTGCGTATAGTGAAGCCAAAATACAACATCCACACATGTACACGGGGTCACACAAGGTTAAGCTACACAAAAGTAGTAATAGCTGCTCGTATAGGTTTTAATAATATGGTTTATTTTTATCGTTTAACTGGTCAAAGCTTTTATTTAAAAAAGACAATATAATAGTGCAAAGAATTTAAATAAAGTGCAGAGTCGGACCACTCCATTTACTGAATTTATTTTTGTTTTAGAAATTAGATTTGTTTTCCAATAAATAATAGTATGGAGTGAAATTACACTATTTACAAAGTGTTTTATTTAAAACCGTTTAAGTTCCACAATGTTTTAATTGTGACAAAAGCAGAAAAATTAAAAAGCTGTTTTGCATAATGGTTATCAGACATGTAAACATACAAATAATCGGTATAGTATCGGTTGTAAAAAATCAATATCGGTCTATCTCTAGTTTAAACATGACTCTAGTGTGATAATCACTTAATAACCTCGACTGTAAAATTATCCAGTATTTCAAGTTCATTATCTTGACCATGGAGCGCCGGTAAACCCCGTAGGCCTAAATCCTGGAAACTTTGGCACCTGAAAGAGAGTTGACTTTGAGTTAAGGCTGTCATGATTATGAAATTTGGTTAATGATTAATTGTCAAACAACATATTGTGATTGACTATTGTCTGTTTTAGGGCTTTCATGATTGTCATCCTTAAAGTGTATGTGTGCTTCATAAACCAAGTAATTTATTCATATTTAACTGGAAATCCTAAAATGGGAGATATAATTTCCTTTTAAGTGTTTGGAAAATTATGACATGAAAAATATTTAAACCATTGCAAATGCTTAAAATATCTCTCCTTTTGGTTAACATTAGTATTGGTCCATTTTACATTTACACTGTCTTTAGAACTCAGCCAACCTGAATAGCTAATATATTATATTTATTATGCAATAGTAAGAAATTTCTGTCCTAAATTCTTCACTGTCATGCGCTTAAGGCTCTCTGAATAAACCAAGGGCCCTAATTGTTCATGAAGGAAGAGATTCTGTGTGTATTTAAAAATCTGTTTCTTCAAATAAAATAAGTGGGCATCTCCTCTAACACCGTGTCCTAACCAGATGTGACGTGATGCTGCGACATTCGATAAAAGGTATCTTTTCCATGTTAAACAGAGTTTTTGTCCTAATCAGGGCATTCTATATTTTTTGGATATGATTTTATTCTCCCCTTTTGTGTGCGGAGGCTTATGCTATTCGCCACGGCATCCAGGCACAACTTGCCACACGCCCCACCGAGAGTGAGAACCACCTTATAGTGACCACAAGGAAGGTAACCCACGTGACTCTACACATCCTAGCAACTGGGCATAATGGTTGCTTTGGAAGCCTGGCTGGAGTCAGTAGAAAGTGCATGCCCATATGCAGCTTCAATGAGAAAATGAGTTGCATTCAATAAACCGACTGTTTTGTCTGACTGTTCTGTTGTCTGATTTTACTGTAATTTTAGTGTATGAATATCACAATGTCATGTCTAATGTGGGGACAGATTGCTTGTCACTGGAACCTTATCGTGTTGCATCTGGTTAGGTTGAGGTATAAACCCGCAATGACCAGGAACATTTTTCCATTACACGATCATTAAATTAAAGTGAAACAGGAGCGCTTATATTTTCACGGGAGTTTGGCACGAACGTGGTGCAGGATATTCTAATCTCACCACAGTGTTTTGTGTAAAAGTCCACATTGTGATTTTTGAATTTTCCGCTGTAATGTGATTTGTAATTATTTTCAGTGTCCTGTTCATATGTTAACATCTCAAAAAAGTACACTACTTGGGTGACCTGTTTCTAAATTATTTGTGCACAATAAATGTAAAACATAAGTTTTTCATGTAAGGTATAATAAGGGATAATCCACGGCTAGGTGGATTATCCTGCTTAAACCATGGATGCTTGCCAGCATTGATTAGTTCAAGCTGTCATTGATTTTTACTGTGCAAATGGTTAACTTTATCTACAGGTTGTTAGATCTAGAGTTACGCCCGTTCTAAATCAGATTCCGAGATGTAGTGTGACTATCTCATTTTTAAATGTATCCCCTTTTCTCCACAATTTGGCATTCCCAATTCACTATGCACAGTTACTCGGGACAGTCCGGGTGGTGATGAATCTCAGTTGCCTCCGCTTCCGAGATGGTCAGTGCATTACTGCAGAGATCTGGCACGTGTGGAGGCTCACTCTATTCAACGCGGCATCACCACGCGCCCCACCGAGAGTGAGATGTGTGAGAGTGAGTATATGACCATGAGGAAGGTAACGAACGTGACACTACGCACACTAGCAAACAGGCCAAGTGGTTGCTTTGGAAGCCTGGCTGGAGTCACTCCGTACATCCTGGATTAGAACTTAACTCCAGGAATGGTAGTCAGCATCTTTAAAAATTAAAAAACTGTTAGAATAATTGGAAAATGGACATGAGTTGTTTTGGAAAACAAACACACTTTTAAAAACTGAATTTAAATACACAATCCAGAAATTATAAAGGGCACAGAATGAACAAGGGTCAGCATTCCAGATGTGATCATTGTAAGTGTTATATGATGAGGGGGAACCATTTAAAATGCTCTAAACCAGCAGACATTGACCTCTGAGACATCCATAAATGCTGCAAGATTGATTGAATTGAGAACATTGATGTGCCCTTGTGTGATTACTAAATCAGAAAAGGCTGCGTTTTATAAACAGCCTTCAGTCGGCGATGTGTGATCAAGCGGCGACCTCTAGTGGGTGTGTGCGGCACATGAGCAGCGCAGCAATATTACATTGTTTATACTGCTATTTAAATCATCTTGTGGACAGTGAAAGACATTTGATAAGTCCCAGTTTCCTTGTCTTCCCCCTCCATGCAAAACATAACTGAATGTCAAACCATACTTTCCTCCCAAGCCTTTTTGGTGTGTAAGAGGAAAGTTACAGGCCAGACTCGGTAATACAGAGCTGATGAACACTGGTGTCTTTTCCGTGTTTCCAGTAGTGCTTCACAGTTGATTTAAAGACAGCATTGCATGACTTGATGTTTTGTGATGTGAAGGTTGATCCCGGCTCTGAGACTATATTCGCCTCCGGAGCTAGTTTCAAAATGCACAAAACTCTCGCAATGTCTCATTACAGAGGACAGCAGAGTAGCCGCATTAATATAGAACATGATTAAAACTGACTAGAACTACCTGTGCATTAAACTGTTTTAATACACACATTCCAACCAGTCACAATTGAGTATATTAATAGACCATGGTATAAAATGTATTATACTGCATATTTCTAACTACTATTTTCATATTTAATAATTACAATTTGGCAGTTAATTTAATGTGAGCGTCCAGAAAAATGCAATTCGGTACATGTTTATAAACAACTTGTAGCATCGCTTTCCCAGCTGCAACACATGCGACAGAGTAACCTCTCCTTTTCTGTGCTTTCATTTCTGATGTAAACACAAGGACGAACGATTTAAGCCTTTGATTTTCCACCAAATCTGGCCCGATAGCTCAAAATATAAGTCATTACTGTAGGCTTACCGTACTGAATCGGGGTATGGCAAGAACACCGTTTTGAACTCAGATTTTTTTTATGTAATACATTTTTTTACCATAAAATCTGTATTGCAGCTTTAAAGTTGTAATGCTATGTTGACTATTTTAATGACTTTTTCACTAAACCAATCAGCTTTGAGTAAAGTGACACCTCTCATGCAATAAAGTCACACCCCCATTTCTGTCGCTCCATATTAATGTGCCTTTCATGGGGAAATGTACAGTGTATTCAGACCCCTTCATTTGTTCCACATTTTGTTATGTTGCAGTCTTATGCTTTTATTTGGCAAGCATTCATTATAAAATATTTTTTGTGTGTATCTGTCAGGTTTTCATTTCTGGAACAACATACAGAACACACTTGTTATTTATAATGAGGTATTTTCCCCTACTGTTTTTAATGTTTTGCACTGTACAATGCAGAAACAAGACGAATGTAGTGCAACACATGAAACGGCACACAGGAACAGATGACTGTACAGAAAAGAAACAGGTATGAAGAAACAGCAGCTAGCGTTATACAGGGCCACACTGCACCTGCAATGACGAATTTATAATGAATACACTTTCAAATAGAATACTGGAACCCTTATAAAGCACCCCACTGAAGCCCAAATAAATGACTTCAGTGAGAAAGGCTCTTATACACAAAGCTCACCACATCAATGCACTTCAACCTAATAATATATACAGATTAATATTGGTACTGTTGGGTTCAGGCGCAAAAATAAAAAACAAACCGTAAATAACCGGGAGAGAGAGAACAAAGCTGCAGAGTTTATCCTGCTGTTTCTCTTGCAAAAGAAGCACCAAATAGTTTACACAGAAGAAAACAAACACAACGTCCTCTTTATGAACACCATTTATCAATCAAATACTTAACACACCAATCACAAGGGAGAGGCACACAAAAATCTTAATAGAATCTTAAAGGAAATAGTGACCATTTACAAGACCTGTACATGCTGATTAAAGTCTAACCTTTTGATGTGTCAAATGAATGATAGGCTACACAAGAATGTTACTGCATTAGTCATTCTAAAGAACAGCATGGCAACATGGCTTAAAGTTTGTGGGTAAAACCAGAATGTTAGGGTGTATTGACTAATTGAAACATTTGTCATGAGCCTATTTGTTAATGTTTTCAAATTAAAATTGTACAATTTTTCACTCAAATTTGGTGAATCTTGGGTTGTCTTTAAGAAATTGCATGTCTATAAGTATTAAAACCGCAAATGATGTATATATGTGTGTAGAGGGCACAGTTGCCCCCCCTACAAGCACACCTGCCCCACCCCCTGGTAAAATGGTCTAGAACCACCCCGGTACTCACACGATGATGTATTAAGTGCAGTTTTGGGAAACGCACGTAAAAAATAACGAACATTCGTACAATTTGATACCATTTGTTGGCAGGTTTTACTGCTGATTTGAAATATGTAATCTTGAACAACCTTTTTGGAGATTTCGGTCTTTCCCTATTTAAGTACACTGGAGTTGTACTTTTATTAGGAAGGTGCCCGCCGAGTGGACTGACTGGCCTGGAAAGGGACTTTGCTTCAGGTGAGTACATAGAAACCGCTGAGACGGTAATGCGCTTTTCAACAACTTTCCACCAATCACATTTCATGTCTCAAGGCGTCACGTCTGTTGCACTGAGCAAGTGTTGAAACGAGAGCTGTGATTGGTCGAAAGCATGCGTGCAGCGCATGCGCGTCTGGTGTTGTCTGTGGAGTGCGCACAGTGTTTTGTTCTACGGTGAGTTTATTTCTGTATTTGCGTTTTTATAACAACGTTTTTAATCGATAGTGTTCCTGATTATGAACATGCTAAACATGTCAGGAGAACTCTGTCAGAGTTTTTCATGTTAAAAGTGTTACCTTATATTATTTATTTAACATTTGCGTCTCTTAAATACATATGACTAAAGATATTTTACTCTGTACTCACACTTTTAGGCAAATATATCCAGTACATACATCTTATACATGTACACATACAAGATGCACATTTTATATAAGAACCAGTTCATTGAACACACGTTACGCTTATGTGACAACTTACCCCACTCTTGGGATGCAATCGGCATTTAAACAGACAATTATAGGCTAAATTTACACAGTAAACAAACTATAATAGAAAAGGTACCGTGAAACATTGGCTATTATATGTATATTTATAGAAATCAGTAATTACAATTTCATTTGTCAAAAGCAGTTTTGGCCAAAGACAACTTGCCCCAACCTGACATTTTGAAAATAAATCCTTGTCCTTCAAATACAGAAACATTCAAACAAATTAAGTCTCATTGATTGAGGTTGTAGTCCACTCAGAGGCCGAGATATTCAGTGAAACACTGGGGGTGGTGCTTGAACTGAAAATTAGACTGAATGTCAATGGACGAGCACATCTGTGAGGACTAAAATGTGTTAGAGCGCCACCTACATTTCAGATCTGTATATTGTGGTGGAATGTGATAGAGAAAAAAATATTTTTTTCTAGAGCTTGCTGCCCTCTAGTGGAATAAAAAGACTTCATGTGAATGGTGAGCTTATATATTTGAGTTTAAAAAATTGCTGGCGGCAGCACAAAAATGCACCAGAGTTTTAGGGGTTAATTGTCTGTTTTAGAGCTTTTGCGATTTTATGACGATGAATTGTCATACAAATAATAAAAAAGTAATTTTATTCATCTTTGGAATCCTTATAAACTTAAGATGTTTTAAGATTTCCTTTTAAGGCTTTAAAAACTTATGAATAATATGAAAACATTCAAATATGTCTAAATAATACTAAAAATGTCTCTTTTTGGTCAGCTTTAGTATTGCTCCATTTTACATTCACACTGTTGTTTTTTAGAACTCTGAATAGCTATTATAATGTATAAAATCATACAATATTTCTGTTCCAAATTTCTCCCTTTCACTCGTTATTTTAGGTCTTTCCAATTAAAACCACAAGTCCTGTGTTTCTTCATTCTATGCTCTTCTCAGAAATAGAGTTAAGGGGCATTCACACTACACTTCACAATCCATTCAAACACAGTCGAACACTGGAGACCAGAAACGAAATCTCTTGCGAAGAATTTTTAAACTACGTTGCATCAGAGGTTCTTCTATGCTGAGATAGAACCGTTGAGGTTGTTATCATTGAAGAGAGCTTAAGTGTCAACTAGTGTGTTACGATAAAATCACTGTTTGCTGATACTATACAAATGAATGTGGAGCGCCGTAAACCGAAAAATCGTCTGTGACTTCCCCAATAAAACAGTA
Organism: Myxocyprinus asiaticus; assembly: GCF_019703515.2. Classification (NCBI taxonomy): domain Eukaryota; kingdom Metazoa; phylum Chordata; class Actinopteri; order Cypriniformes; family Catostomidae; genus Myxocyprinus; species Myxocyprinus asiaticus. The sequence goes on from NC_059374.1 coordinate 875,695, forward strand.
GTTTTATCTTCATAAACTCCACATATAGTCCACTCCAAAAGGATTGTTTAGTGTAAAACATGTTGAAGATTAGTAGACAGGCAGTCAGTTCATTAAATTATGAGCTGTTCCCTCACAAAAGCAGTTTATTCAGCATGGGAAAGCATCTCCTCCATAGACATCCATTCATAAAGAACGGCCCCTTGTTGTCTTGCTAGTGTACCGCTGCGTTATGCTTTCTTTTGGTAACCTTGTAGGCTCCCTCTTGGTAGAGGGGTTCTGGCTGCATATCAAAAGTTCAAGATTGGTGAACTCTGACCTGCGAATCCTCATGACCAGTGGACGTGTTACCAATAGAAGATTGAAACATTACTTGTGGATCTCTTGGTTCCACAACGACAAAGAACATTTGGCATTACATGATCATTAAATTAAAGTTTGGGTTTGGCGCAAAGTTTTAAAAGATTTCTCTATCACCTTAGATGACCTTATTTGTCAAAGACCCTTCTGCCTCTTTTTTTTTTTTTTTTTTTTTTTTTTTAAGGAAGTTCTGTGATTTTATGTTGTGTCATGGATAACCTGGAGGACAATCTGACGTGTTCCGTGTGTTACTGTCTGTTTACTGACCCACGAGTGTTGTCATGTTCTCACACCTTCTGTAAGGGCTGTCTGGACAATGTTCTGCAGGTCTCCATTAATTTCTCCATCTGGCGTCCCCTCTGCCTGCCACTCAAATGCCCTCACTGCTGCAGAGTGGTAGAGCTGCCAACCAACGGCATGGACGCGCTTCCTGTCAATGTCTGTCTGCGTGCCAGCGTGGCTTCTGCCTCACAATCGGGCAGCATCAAGGTTACGCCATCGACGACCTGCAGATGGCGTACATGGAGCATGCTGTGCAGACCCATCTTCTGGAGCCTTTGAGAGGTAAGCGCTGGGAAGTGTGCGCGGTCTGACGGAGCGTCCACAGCAGGAGAAGCTTCGGAGCGAAGAGCTCGTTCAGAATGACCGTGAGGTGGTATTGCACTTCTTTCAGGGCCTCGATCTCATTCTCGCCCAGAAGAAGGAGCAGTTCCTTCAGGCTCTGGACGGTGTGAGCGTGCTGCTGGCACGTGCATACAACCCACACATTGAGCAGCTGAAGGACATGCAGGAAGAACAGAGCGACCTGATCTCTCTCAGCTCCAGTATTGAGAGAGAAGACTGTCCGTTGGTTTACCTGGAGAAGGTGCATCAGCTGAGGGAGCGCGTGAATGCGTTGAGTCAGAAAACATTACCCGAGGTTCCCTGTCTTCACATCACACCGCGAGCAGAGCAGTTCTTCGAGGAACACTGGGCACGTGTGATGATCAGTGGGGTCAGAGACGGCCCGCTTCCATAAATTACCTGTCGCACTCAGGTGTGCTCGATGAACGGCACTCGCTCTACAAGTCAGACCTGGTTCTGGCATCTTGGTCCATCTTCAGCATTAGTCCTGATGCTGCTCGTGCTGATACGACGGCTCTGTGTTTGAACCCGATGGGTGGAAGCACTCTTGGGTTCTCCGTTCTGTCAGGAGTCAGTCATATAGCTGAAAATGTTTCCAGTGAACTTCATGACATGGGGAAGTTCCTTCTCTGTCTGCTACAGAACATCAACATGATGTTATGCTCTTCTATTTTGACTTTAGGAGAAAACACCTGTTAACATCTGCTTACCTTTCTCCAAACACTACACTAGTGTTGAACTGCTGCTGCTGGGCCTTATTCGTGCAACGGGAGCAAAACAAATGTCTATTCTTTGCGTAAATTGAATTGAACGCAACAATGGTTTTATGAACGAGTTCCACAATTTCAGTAAGAATAGTTGAGCAGAACCAATTTTTCATTTAGAGAGATACCGATACAAAATTTGTTTCGTTACCCAATTATTTAGATCAACATCTGCTGTTACTGCTTTTTTTTTTTTTTTTTTTAACGCTACCTTGTTTCAAATCACTGATGATTAATTACACAACTTTGAAAGAAATAGAAGAAGCTATTATTTATGTCTCTACATGTCTTCCATGGTTTAGAATAACTAGCAAGCTCATCTTATTCCTGCTGTGTGGAGCTTTAGGTAAGCAATAAAATTAGTTAACAATAGTTCCACCTGGTGAAATTCTGAAGAGAAAAGCTTACAAATCCAATTCAGAATAGTCCCACACGAGACATTTTCATTCACATACAGCACGAGTTGTAGGATGATTCTCCGATGGGTTTGATGACTGGAAATAATCGCCCTGATCATTGACTTTTTAAACAATCTGCTGGTGTCTAATATCTGACGATACATTGATAGTCTCAATTTAATTTACCAGGAATGTCCAAAAGTATCGTGTTCATATTCGAGTCTAGTCTAGTCATTAAGGGACCTGTTTATAATTAGGCTGCGTTTTGTCCACCAGATCCCATCAGACAGGTTTTATAAGGATAAATGGACATCAAGTGCATCCTTTCCACAAGGTGATAAACAGGTGTCAATAATGTTGTCTAAACACTGTATGCGCATGTTTGATACAGATTTTATCCAATGATCAAGATTTATTTTAATGACGCTGTATGTCCATCAGTATAGAACAGTTTTTTCAATCCATTCTAAATCATGTGATTTATAAAACAACAGTCTGTGATGATCAACAGGAATACAGAAGTCAACTACATTACCCATTATGCCTTCACGTTTACATTGCTGGCACTGTAGCAGATATTAGCCTTTGTATCAAGTGTCAACCACATTGTTTTAGACTAGTTATGACCAACAACACCTGCTCATCTAAATCAGTATCCTTCAGTGTGTTGACGTGAACTAGTTTTAAAGTGTCATTTCTGCAGCATCAAATGGATTAACATAATGACCAAACAGTTCCAACTGGCTGCCATTGGTTGGAAAAATTAACTGTCCCGCCCTTAAACTCATTTTATTGTCAGAACTCATGTTGTTTTTAAATCAGTTTGTGCAGAAATGACATCTTTCTGTTCGCTGTACATTCTCTTGTGTTTTATACTTCGCGTTACTAAAGCGATTCACTGAGAGCACTTTTATTTGCACTTTGAATAATTTTAACTGCTTACTGTGCAAAGCTTTCACAATTGAGTACCAGTGATTTTATTTTTCTGTCTGTTCAAATATTCCAAATCACACTTACATGAGCCATTTGAACAATAAATGTTTATTTCATTCATAGCCTGAACAGTTTCAGTGTTTGTAAAAGGATTAAATCCAATAAATAAAGCATGTCTTTATTGATGTCTGTCTCAAATATAAGACTGAGGCCACATCCTCAGGTTTCATTTGAAAACATGTTGATTTTTCAGTTTACAACTCTCGTCCACACTGAAAATTGAGCTTTTCAAAAACTCTCTATTACGGCATACTTTGGAAAACACTGGTTTTAGGAAACAAAGTTTTAAAATAAAAATGGTTTGTGTGTATGTTTTGTCCTGAGCAGTAAAGCTGCCCACTTTTCTTAAGAAAACTTCCCCAACTACTGAACATTCTTTGCTTTCCCAACATTTTCTGTTGTTCTTCAATGTCTATATGATATTGACATCCAGCTTTTCACACTTGGGTCAATTGAAGGACTCGTACACTATACAAAAGGTGCAAACATTCATTGATGTTCAAGAAGGCAACACCATGAAAAGGAGAGAGGTCAGGAGTGAGTAGGCAGCTGGCTTGAAACCAGTGGGACTGTGGGTGAGAACAGGTCTAATCAGGTCAGGTTTCAGAGTATTTATTGTACATCCAAGCATGCGTTTATGGGAGTTTGTGAGTGTGTGGTTTCTAAAGGGAAAGAAACAGGCATACAAGGTTTCCACCTCAGGGAAATAGCATCTGCAAATGTTACACTAAACTAGGAGACTAGCAGGCAGTAAACTAAACTAAACGGTGCATGAAGCTACTATCTACATGTACCACAATCCCAACAAATGCATATCTGAAACAACTAAAGCACATGCCTATCTAAGCAGGCAATCTAACAATGACAGTGCTGAAGGCCAGCTAGATCTTAAAATATAATTCAAAATGTTTTGGGGGCAGTGGTGGCTCAGCGGTTAAGGCTCTGGGTTACTGATCAGAAGGTCAGGGGTTCAAGCCCCAGCACTGCCAAGATGCCACTGTTGGGCCCTTGAGCAAGGCCCTTGACCCTATCTGCTCCAGGGGCGCCGCATCATGGCTGACCCTGCACTCTGACCCCAGCCTAGCTGGGATATGTGAAAAAGAAGAATTTCACTGTATATGTGCAAATGTATAATGTGTGATAAATAAAGAAAATTATTAATTATTATTAATTATAACATGCATGAAAATGAGAAGCGCATTTAGGCCAAACTCAAGTTCAACAAAATAATCTTTAAAATACAGTACATAAGGCACTTACATTGTCAATTACGCACACAAAAATACAGTGAGTAGAGATCACAGTCCTCTGCACAGTTCAACAAACAAGAATAAATGGAGAAACTGTGGGCACATGTGCTGTTAATAAGACCTGTGAGGGTGTCCTGATTGGCCTGAGATTGAGTGGGGCGGAGCTGGGTGCTGCCAGGGAAATTAAGGGACTAAGAGGGGCGTGGCACTTGCTCTGAGGATGCGTGAGTGTGTGTGAGAGTGAGTGTGTGTGTCAACAGAGCAGTGCCATTCACTAGTGCGCTGGCATTTTATATATTTACTTATTAAACTGCCTTTTGTGAATCACAGAGCTATTACACATCTTTAAGTGGCTTTGAATAAAATGCACGTCATATGAACTGCTTTAATGGTGTTTTTATGGTTCTTTTATGTCATTTTTTGAGCTTGATGGTAACGAACATTATTAACACACAGTATCGGATTTGGATCGGGCTCGTTGGACCGATACCTGATACGTCTAAAAACATCAGTTTCGGAGCCGATAACGATCCAGGTATCGGATCGGTGCATCCCTACTAAAACCTGCTGAGTTTGGTACCCACCATATGTAGAACTCGGTTGCACCGGTGCCACTGCTCTCAAATGTTAGTTTGGAGCCCTGGATTGGCTGTGATTAGTGTTGTCACAATACCAACAAATTTTGTAGTCAGTACCAATACCAGTAAAATATCACAACAATCAATACTAACATCGATATCACAGCAAAATAGGTATATATGAAGACATTCATTTAGCCTATTGAAAACATTAAATATTTAGGTAAATACACTAAGAAATAAGTTGCTGTTTGGCTTTACATAAGCAGATACTGAATATGATTGGATCATTATTGCAGTGATTAATATGTTTCAGCTGGCAACAACTTTTGTAACCCTAACTGATACAGTGTATAGCTTTTCATTTCTTAATCATGTCGGAAGATGTATCCCGTGGTCGTGGAAAAGATGTTACTGTGTTTCAGAAGGGGCAAATTATTGGCCTGCATCAAGCAAAGAAAACATCTAAGGAGAATTGGGTTAAGAACTGTCCAATGCATTTTAAAACCTGGAAGGATAGTGGTAAACCATCAGCTTCACGGAAGAAATGTGGTCGGAAAACAAATCTTGAATGATCATGATCGGAGATCACTAAAATGCTTGAAGTCACATCGGAAAACATCGACAGTAGAACTCTCAGCTATGTTTAATAGTGAAATTAAGAGCATTTCCACATGCTTAATGAGATGAGAACTGACAGGATTGGGACTAATCAGCTGTGTTGCAACAAGAAAGCTACTTGTTAGTGAGGCTAATCAGAAAAAACGACTTCAGTTTGCTAGGGAGCATAAAGATTAAACTGTGGAGCAATGGAAAAAGGTCATGCGGTCTGATGAGTTCAG